>NC_143504.1:30052500-30220000 GCF_051622355.1 Phaseolus vulgaris | reverse complement strand
TTCGATGTCGACTCTTCCTATCATTGTGAAGTAGAATTCACCAAGTGTTGGATTGTTCACCCACCAATAGGGAACGTGAGCTGGGTTTAGACCATCGTGAGACAGATTAGTTTTACCCTACTAATGACAATGTCTCTATAGTAATTCAACCTAGTACGAGAGGAACTGTTGATTTGCACAATTGGTAATCGTGCTTGGTTGAAAAGCCAGTGGCGCGAATCTAGCGTGCGTTGGATTATGACTGAACGTCTCTAAGTCAGAATCCGGACTAGAAGCGATGAATGCGCCCGCCGTTTGTTTGTCGACCAGCAGTAGGGTGCCTTGGCCTGCCAGAGGCACTTGCCGTTGGTGACCCTTGTAAGGTGAATCAGCCTTGCGAGACGCCTTGAAGCGCAATTCCTATCGAGCGGTGGGTAGAATCCTTTGCAAACGACTTAATACGCGACGGGGTATTGTAAGTGGCAAAGTGGCCTTACTGTCACGATCCATTGAGATTCAGCCCTTGTCGCTTTGATTCATCACATTTTAAGAAATATAAGCAGGTACTTGGAAATCGCCGGAAGTTACACTTCATAGGGATGGGCGGGCGAAACAATATGTGAAGGTGTTTCATTACACGTGATGGGAATGAACCACAAATGCATCCAAAATAAGGTGGACAGTTAATCTTGGTTGGGTTTCGAATTAGCCAAGTTTGCTATTTTGTCTTGATTTTGTGACTTGGTGGTGTGTGGGGTGAAACATGAAAATCATGGTTTTGGAAAAGTGGTTACTGATGGAAGAGGGCCCAAGCTCACCACACTATGAAAGCCAAAAGACTAAGACTAGCTTCACAAAGGAGCGTCTAGTCTCTCAAAGGAGCGTCTAGTCTTCCAAATGGAGCGTCTAGCTCACAAGGGAGCGTCTAGGCCAAGGCTACATGAGGAGCATCTATGAAGAGTCCTAGACCGTCTAGCTTCACACACACAAGGGCCAAAGCTACGGTTCGGGAGAGAAGAGGCTTTGTTGCATAAAAGGCCCATTAGGGGTACTTAGTAAAATAGGTAGTGTAGAAAGAACTTTGTGAAGGAAACCTTCTAGAACCTAGGTTTGTGTGGCCGGTCATTGCATGGCACATGGCTTAGAATTTAGATTTAATTTTGGTTTTCTTTTCCTTAGAAATGTAGCTTAACATTTAAGCCCAAATAGCCTATAAATAGGAAGGCTATCTCTTTGTATTGGACAAGTTTATTTGAGTATTGTTATGCTGCCCATTTTGTGCACTAGCTATACTTCTCCTAGAAATCTAGGCTATAAACTTCACTCCCTTCACCTTTCTTCATAGAGCTGGCCGAACCTCTCTAATTCATACTCATCATGCACCTTCAAAGCCATCACAACTCCTAGGAGGGCTTTGTTTCACTCACCCATTGCTTCCGCATCCATTTTACTACTTTGATTCAAGAAGAACACATGAAATGCCATCATTTGGTATCATGAGCTATTGGTTCTTCAAGATGAGTAGCTTGTCTTTTTAATTTCAGTTCTTCTTTATTTCATCTTTGTCATTTCAATTCCTTACTTGTCTTGCTGTTTTTATATTTTAATTTGTTCTTGGTGTGCTTTGTGGAAGATCCAACCCAAGCACTCTTGTTCATTTGATCTTGAACAAGTTCTTGTGCAATTTGTGATAGGATTCCATACACCTTTGTGTTGCTATTTTTGTTTTAGGCTTTGAGTCTTTATTGCTTTCATTATTTTGCTTCATATTATGCTTTGAGTCTTTAAATTTCTGAATCTATACATGTTTTGTCAAGTCATGTTCATCCATATTGTCATCAATTCTTAGTAGTCCTATTTTTTTGGCTTGATTGTTTCTTGTTTTGGGTCTCTTTATTTTGCTTTAATCTGCTGTTATTTTGATCCTTTGGTGCTTTTTATTTTTAGTTTGAGTTCATAATTGTGTCTTAGTTCATACACAATTTCCATTCTCACATTTCCATTGTGTTAATTTTGGTTATCTTGCCGTTTTCTTCCAGTTTTCCAGATTTCCCCTGTAACACCTCTCTGTTCTGGGCTGTTTTGTTTAAAAAAAATTTTCTACCCATAGGAAAATTCTGAATTTCTGGAAAATGCAAGTTTAAGGTGTTATAGAAAAGACAAAAAAAGAATGAGGTCAAAAGGAGCAACAGAAAAAAAATGATAAATCTCACAAAATCAGAGTGCGAATCTTGAGCGTTACAGCTGGCCTAACTGCACACCAAATTTGCAAAAATTATTAAAAAAAAATGGTGCATGCGTTTTAGGTGATTCCAAAGCCAAAATTTAGCTAAGATCCTGAATTTTCTTGTATCCAAATTTCAGAAACAAATTTTACAATTACAGCTCAGCATAAATCGGGGAACAAAACTGTTTTCTGGCCCACAACATTTTCCAGTGGTGCTGTTTTTTTTATTTGGTCATCTAATCTAGTGCTTTTCTTTAGGAATTCCTTTTGTGTGCCAACTTTTATTGAGTACCTTTAATTGTTTGCTTTAATTCCTTGAATCTCTTTCTAAGTTTTCATATTATAAATCCTTTTGGTGGTACTGTTTTTCTTTCAATTAAATTTGTTTCTTGCTTTTGTTTCTTGACCTCTCTTTTGTGGGTGCTGGAAATTAATTCTCACTTGGTGCTTATGTGCATGGAAATTGACTTGGTTTAAGGTTAAGCCTTTGTGAATAGGTGCTGGAAATTGGAGAATTAAAGCCAACTTTCTAAGGAGGAGTCAAGCTAAGGCCGAAACAAGCTTCTTGAAACAAACACTACAAACCCCTAGAAGATCAACAATCAAGACAACAAAGAAAGTTCACTAACCAAAAAGAGGAACAACAAAGGGGGTTTTCTTATCTCCTTTACAACTTGGTTTATTGTTAATTACCTCTTTTAAATTACGTTTTAGACGGTGAGTGTGTCTTCAAGGGCTCAAAGTGTCCAAGAAGCCTCACCTAGGGCCGAATAGCATAGTCATTTTTGCTTAGTAATTTGTTGCTTGTTTGAACTTGTATTTCTTTTGTTTTGGTAGAAACGTTTTGCATGTTTAGTATTGTTTAAATTTGTGCTATACCGACTAGTTTGCTGCATATCTAGCTTACATAGTTTTCTTGCTTTTTGATTTCTCAACTTCTTGTGTTCTAAGTGTTCTACTAAGAGAAAATTTTGTGTGAAGTCATTGGAGGAAAAGTTTTTGGCAAGGAAAAGGCTTGGTACTTAAGTAGTCCATTGTGACTCACCTCCCTTACCTGGAAAACTCCCTTCTCTAACTTTCCTAAACTTTCTCCAAGTAAAACACCTATATACACAAAGTTTTAGCCATGTCTTCTTCTTCTCACTCTCCAAAGTCTATAGAAAGTGAAGTAAAATCTTTGAAAACTCTTTTAAAAGAAGTATCCCAAGCGGTACAATTGATCTCTTTTAGACAATTGGAGAATGAGAACAAAATCAATGAGTTGGCTAAAGCTCAAGAAGAGAAGTCACAAAAATCACAAAAATAAAAAAAAACTCATGCATCCCATTCACAAAGTATTGCAACTCTAGGGGAGGGAAGCCTTAGAATTAATGATTACTACCAACCACCCCCTAGAAGAACTAGACAAAGGGAGCAAGAGAGCCCAAAGGAAGTAAGGGTAGACCTACCCCATTTCTATGGTAAGGAAGACGTAGAGGCCTACCTAGATTGGGAGATGAAAGTAGAGCAACTCTTTGCTTGCCATAGGGTGAGTGAAGAAAGGAAGGTACCCTTAGCAACCCTTAGTTTCCAAAGCAATGCCATGTATTGGTGGACCTCTTTAGAGAGAGACCGACGTCTTCATAGGGAGCCTTCCATAGAATATTGGAATGACCTTAGGGGAGCCCTAAGACGTCGCCACATACCTTCCTACTACCATAGGGAGTTGATGGACAAGCTCCAAAGACTCCAACAAAAGAACTTAAGTGTGGAAGAGTATAGGCAGAAAATGGAGCTCTACATGATGAGAGCATCCATTAGAGAGGAAGAAACCACCACCATATCTAGGTTTCTAAGTGGGCTCAACCTTGAGATAAGGGATAGAGTAGAACTATTACCCTATCAAGACTTGAATGATTTGGTTCAACTTTGCATTAAAGTCGAACAACAAAATTTGCGCAAAACTTCAAGTCAAAGGGTAGGTTCTTACTCCAACTCTTATCCCAAGAAAGACTTTAAAAGGGAGGGTAGTACACCTAGAGACGAATCCAAAGAGACTACCAAACCCTTAGTGAAAGATGCCTCCACCCCATACATCCGTGCTAGGGACACCAAATGTTTTAAATGTTTTGGAAGAGGGCATGTGCAAGCACAATGTCCAAACCAAAGAATTTTGTTTTTAAAAGGAAAAGATGAATACACAAGTGGTGAAGATGAACCTAGTACCCAAGAAAAAGGGGAAGGAGAAAGGATTGATCCTTTGGAGGGGGACTTATTGATGATTCAAAGAATCCTCCACAATCAACCTAGTGCACCCATTGAGACACAACGAGAGAACATTTTTCATACTAGATGCAATGTTTTAGAAAATATATGCTCTCTTATTGTGGATGGTGGGTCATGTTGCAATTGTTGTAGCACTAGATTGATTGAAAAATTAAAACTACAAGTAGTTCCTCATCCAAAACCTTACAATTTACAATGGATCAATGAGGATGGAGAACTACGTGTAGACAAACAAGTGGAGATCGAGTTTTCTATAGGCAACTACAAAGACAATGTTTTATGTGATGTAGTACCTATGGAAGCTTGCCACATCTTATTAGGTAGACCATGGCAATTTGATAAGAAAACCTCACATAATGGTCTAACTAACGAGATTTCTTTTATCCACAAGCATAAAAGGTTTGTACTTAGCCCTTTACCACATTCCCAAGTGGTAAAAGACCAAATACAAATGAAACACAAAAGGGATGAAGAAAAAAAAATAGAAAAAGAAAAAAATTTTGGGAAACAAAAGGCGTGGGAGAATAGTGTTCCTTCCCACAAGGACATTCAACAAGTCAAGCATATTGAAAATACCTTTACAAACATGCTTCTTGTTGAACAACCTAGCCTTTCCTTTTGTAAAGGAACACTTGCAAGCATGAACACAAAAGAAAAGTCCTTACAAGAAGCTTGCATAGATCAAGAAGGAGAACTCATGGGACAAAAGAAAGTTGAACAAACGCTAGAGCTTTTAAGAGGAAAACTTTTGTCACCCATGAGAAAAGAGGTTCAAAGACATTACTTTAAGTACAACTCATGTTTTCAAACTACACCTAAAGTAAAGTCTCATGAACTCTATACTCCTTCACCTTTTGCAAATGATCCTTGGGAAGATACAAATTTCATTTTAAAACTCCCTAGGACAACAAAAGGTTTTAATTCAATCTTCATGGTTATGGATAAACTCTTCTCTAAAGAAGTGATACATCTTCATGGTTTATTTTCAAGCATAGTATTGAATAGAGCTCCAACTTTCGCAAACCATGATTTGAGGATTTCCTTTGGACAACTTGCAACTAAGTTGCACACTTTAAATGCTTATCATCCTCAAACGCATGGTCAAAATATTTTTGAAAATATAGCTCTTTCTATTATGCCTAGAATAGTCATGAAGTGCACACACCATTTTAGAGATGAGCAAACATACCATCAACTAGTTCACAAAACTACTTCTACTTTTAAAGTTATGTGTGTGCTCAATCATCTTTCTTCTTTTAAGTTGTTACCATCTCCTATAGGAATTATGCCTCAAGAGAAGGTAACCACAAATGACCATTTTAAAATACAAAAGATGATTAGAGGCCACACACAACCCTTAAAAGAGAAATCTTGTCCAAGGTTGCCAACACCAAAAGACAAACAACAATGGCAACCTAGTAAAATTAATTTGCAAACTAACACCTATGCTTTATTTGATTATTTCTATAGGTGGACGTTTGATCCAGGAGGACAAGCTTTGAAGATACAAGATGCTGCTATCCGAGATCAAGCCTGAAGATCTGAGGATAGATCTTCTCAAAAGAAGTAGGAGATGATGGACACCATCCAGCCACAACCATTCCCCTAAGCAAAAGCATTGGATTTGAGGACAAATCCTTTTTCAAGAGGGAGGGGATGATGGAAGAGGGCCCAAGCTCACCACACTATGAAAGCCAAAAGACTAAGACTAGCTTCACAAAGGAGCGTCTAGTCTCTCAAAGGAGCGTCTAGTCTTCCAAATGGAGCGTCTAGCTCACAAGGGAGCGTCTAGGCCAAGGCTACATGAGGAGCATCTATGAAGAGTCCTAGACCGTCTAGCTTCACACACACAAGGGCCAAAGCTACGGTTCGGGAGAGAAGAGGCTTTGTTGCATAAAAGGCCCATTAGGGGTACTTAGTAAAATAGGTAGTGTAGAAAGAACTTTGTGAAGGAAACCTTCTAGAACCTAGGTTTGTGTGGCCGGTCATTGCATGGCACATGGCTTAGAATTTAGATTTAATTTTGGTTTTCTTTTCCTTAGAAATGTAGCTTAACATTTAAGCCCAAATAGCCTATAAATAGGAAGGCTATCTCTTTGTATTGGACAAGTTTATTTGAGTATTGTTATGCTGCCCATTTTGTGCACTAGCTATACTTCTCCTAGAAATCTAGGCTATAAACTTCACTCCCTTCACCTTTCTTCATAGAGCTGGCCGAACCTCTCTAATTCATACTCATCATGCACCTTCAAAGCCATCACAACTCCTAGGAGGGCTTTGTTTCACTCACCCATTGCTTCCGCATCCATTTTACTACTTTGATTCAAGAAGAACACATGAAATGCCATCAGTTACACTCAAACCTCACAAGTGCCTCCAAAGTGATGTGGGAAAAGTTTGGGAGCAAAAGGAATTGATCTTGGTATGGTTGGTGCTAAAACAAGTTTGGTTATTTTCGTGTCTTGGCTAGATTTTGTGACTTGGTGGTTTATGGGCTGAAAAACGAATATCATGCTTTTTGAAATTGGGTGTACTCAATCCTTTCAAATGCTTCCAAAGTGTTGTGGGAAAACTTTGGGGGCAAAAGGAATTGATCTTGGTGTGGTTGGTGCATAGCTAAGTATGGTGATTTTGGTGTTTTGGCTTGATTTTGTGACTTGGTGGTGTGTGGGGTGAAAAACGAAAATCGTGGTTTTGGAAATATGGCAGGACTCAAACCTCACAAATGCCTCCAAATTGATGTGGCAAAAGTTTGGGAGCAAAAGGAATTGATCTTGGCATGGTTGGTGCATAACCAAGTTTGCTGATTTTGGTGTTTTGGCTTGATTTTATGACTTGGTGGTGTGCAGGGTGAAAAACGAAAATCAAGGTTTTGGAAATGTGGTTGGACACAAACCTAACAAATGCCTCCAAAGTGATGTTGGAAAAGTTTGGGGGCAAAATGGTTGCTGCTAAGCCAAGTTTGGTGATTTTGGTGTTTTGGCTTGATTTTGTGATTTGGTGGTGTGTGGGGTGAAAAACGAAAATCATTGTTTTGGAAAAATGGCTGGACTCAAACCTCACAAATGTCTCCAAAGTGATGTGGGAAAAGTTTGGGAGCAAAAGGATTTGATCTTGGTGTGGTTGGTGCAAAGCCAAGTTTGGTGATTTTGGCTTGATTTTGTGACTTGGTGGTGTGTGGGGTGAAAAACGAAAATCAAGGTTTTGGAAAAGTGGCTGGACTCAAACCTCACAAATGCCACCAAAGTGATGTGAGAAAAGTTTGGGAGCAAAAGGAATTGATCTTGGCATGGTTGGTGCATAGCCAAGTTTGGTTATTTTGGTGTTTTGGCTTGATTTTTTGACTTGGTGGTGTGTGGGGTGAAAAACGAAAATTATGGTTTTGGAAATGTGGCTGGACTCAATCCTCACAAAAGCCTCCAAAGTGATGTGGGAAAATGTAGGGAGCAAAAGGAATTTATCTTGGTATGGTTCGGGCATAACCAAGTTTGGTGATTTTGGTGTTTTGGCTAGATTTTTTGACTTGGTGGTGTGAAGGGTGAAAAACGAAAATCATGGTTGGGCAAAACTGGGTGGACTCAATCCTCTCAAATGCCTTTGATACGATCGGTTATCGGTAGTCGATGACGTCAGCAGCTGATAACCACGTGGACCACTCGCAGGGTGACACGTGGACCAGGTGACAGAGAGATCAGGGAGGCGATCGCCCAGAACGGTGATCGGTGGTCAGTAACCAAGTGGCCACCGACAGATCAGGCAGCAGAGAAGTCAGGGGGCAGATCACCCAGAACGGTGATCGGTGGTCATACCGAGTGGCCGCCGACAGATCAGTTCCCCGATGAACACCTGGGGGCAGAACGCGAGAAGCAATAGAGCACCGATCAGTCATCGGGGTCTCGTGTTAAACGCAGTTAAACTGGGACTGAGGTTCCCAGCGAGAGCGTTACGCATGGACCTCGTATGATCATATCTCAGAGAAAGAGGAGTTACACGCCGGTAGAGTCGTGCGCGAGAGTGGACTGAGGGAGCTAGTAAACCGGTCAGCGATTGGTGACTCCCTCAACCCATTACGTGCATGACCCCGCGGAGGGGAAATCGTTCACGCAGAGAGCAATGCTTGGTGAGTGTGCCTAGTCCAGCCACACCTGGCGTTCTCCTGGGAGTGTGCGGTTCACCCAGATGAAAGAAACGTGTTAAGTTACTCCGCAAGGGAATAACTTAGGCGCACAAAGAGACGCGCTAAAGCCCTCCAGGTGGGGGTACGTGTACGGTTAGATGTGAGTTGCATGCCTCCACGTGTCACCATCTGAGCGAGGCGCGACCCAGAGAAAGGTGCACTTCGTGTCGCTAAAGGTACAAACAAGCGCAGACACGCACAGAAGCTCATGTTTCACTGATTCTGGAGGTACGTCTCTGCAGAAAAAACATGACAGAATTCTGCCACGCGCCAGAAAAGCATAACAGAATTCTGTTAGACACGGATGCAGAGAGAAGTATAAAAGAGAATCAGAGTGAGACTGAGAGGGAGGATTCTCTTGATCACACACTGTTTTTACGCACATTATTTTCTAGTGATTCTGTGATCTAACTTGAGCGTCGGAGTGCAAACGGCCGCTAGAGGCGCTGTCCGTGTGTTTGCAGGTTGCGTTCGGAGTTCCCAAGGAGGAGGTTCTAAGAGTGTTATTGCAGATAGCACAGTTGCCAGAGGCGGGTCAAGCAAGCGACAAGGCAGGATCAGCCTTCAAAGTGATGTGGGAAAACTTTGGGAGCAAAATGTTTGGTGTTTAGCCAAGTTTGGTGATTTTGGTATTTTGGCTTGATTTTGTGACTTGGTGGAGTGTCGGGTGAAAAACGAAAATCATGGTTTTGGAAATGTGGCTGGACTCAAACCTCACAAATGCCACTAAAGTGATGTGGGAAAAGCTTTGGGGCTAGATGAATTGATCTTGGCATAGTTAGTGCATAGACAAGTTTGGTGATTTTGGTGTTATGGCTTGATTTTGTGAGTTGGTGGTGTGTGGGGTGAAAAACAAAAATCATGGTTTTGGAAGGTCTGTAACTGCCAGGAGAGAGAAAGTAACCAGGTATATAAGAGTTCTCAACGAACTTTCTTAGGTACGCGCGTTCAGATTACACTCTTTACGCTTGCGAGTTATAGAGCTTACTGTGAGAGAGAATTTGCACGGTTCCTGTTCTTAGTTTTCTCTTAGTATTTGGTGATTCGGTCACTGACTTGGGCGTTGGAGTGCGATCGGCCGCAGCGGCGCCGCTCTGTTCCTTTGCAGGTTCTTGAGGTGGATCTCGAAGAAGGACGGAGGTTTGAAGCGGTGCGCACGTCGATCCTTTGACGAGGCAGTTTCCAGCGTTCCGGTCAACAGGCAGGATCATCAGGCGCCCACCGTGGGAAAAGTTGTTGGACTCAAATCTCACAAATGCCTCCAAAGTGATGTGGGAAAAGTTTGGGTCAAAAGGAATTGATCTTGGTGGGTTTGGTGCATAGCCAAGTTTGGTGATTTTGGTGTTTTGGCTTGTTTTTATGACTTGGTGGTGTGCGGGGTGAAAAACGAAAATCAAGGTTTCGGAAATGTGGTTGGACTCAAATGTAACCAATGCCTCCAAAGTGATGTGGGAAAAGTTTGGGGGCAAAAGTAATTGATATTGACATGGTTGGTGCGTAACTAAGTTTGGTGATTTAGGTGTTTTGGCTTGATCTTGTGACTTGGTGGTGTGAGGGGTGAAAAACAAAAATCAAGGTTTTGGAAATGTGGTTGGACTCAAACCTAAAAAATGTTTCCAAAGTGATGTGGGAAAAGTTTGGGGGCAAAAGGAATTGATATCGACATGGTTGGTGCATAGCCAAGTTTGGTGATTTTGGTGTTTTGGCTTGATTTTGTGACTTGGTGGTGTGTGGGGTGAAAAAAGAAAATCATGGTTTTGGAAATGTGGCCGGACTCAAACCTCACAAATGCTTCTAAAGTGATGTGGGAAAAGTTTGGAGGTAAAAGGAATTGATCTTGGCATAGTTGGTGCATAGCCAAGTTTGATGATTTGGATGGATATTGTGACTTGGTTGTGGGTGTGGTCAAAAATGAAAATCATGGTTTTGGAAATGTGGCTGGTCTCAAACCTCCCAAATTCCCTCAAATTGATGTGGGAAAAGTTTGGGAACAAAAGGAATTGTTCTTGATCTGGTTGTTGTATAACCAAATTTTGTGATTTTGGTGTTTTGGCTTGATCTTGTGACTTGGTGGTGTGAGGGGTGAAAAACGAAAGTCAGGGTTTTGGAAATGTGGCTATACTCAATCCTCACAAATGCCTCCAAAGTGATGTGGGAAAAGGTTGGGAGCAAAAGGAATTGATCTTGATATGGTTGTTGTATAACCAAATTTTGATGATTTTGGTGTTTTGGCTTGATTTTATGACTTGGTGGTGTGTGGGGTGAATAACAAAAATCATGGTTTTTGAAATCTGGCTGCACTCAAACCTCACAAATGCCTCCAAAGTGATGTGGGAAAAGATTGGGAGCAAAAGGAATTGATGTTGGTATGGTTGGTGTTAAGCCAAGTTTGGTAATTTTGGTGTTTTGGTTTGATTTTGTGATTTGGTGTTGTCTGGGGAGAAAAACGAAAAATCATGCTTTTTTAAAACTGGATGGACTCAATCCTGTCAAATGCCTCCAAAGTGATATGGGAAAAGTTTGGGAGCAACAGGAATTAATCTTGGTGTGGTTGGTGCTAAGCCAAGTTTGGTGATATTGTTCTTTTGACTTGATTTTGTGACTTGGTGGTGTGTGGGGTGAAAAATGAAAATCATGGTTTTGGAAAAGTGGCTGGACTCAAACCTCACAAATGCCTCCAATATAATGTGGGATAAGTTTGGGAGCAAAAGGAATTGATCTTGGCATGGTTGGTGCATAGCCAAGTTTGGTGATTTTGGTGTTTTGGCTTGATTTTGTGACTTGGTGGTGTGTGGGGTGAAAAAAGAAAATTATGGTTTTCTATATGTGGCTGGACACAATCTTCACAAATGCCTCCAAAGTGATGTGGGAAAAGGCTGGCAGCAAAAGGAATTCATCTTGATATGGTTGGTGTATAGCCAGGTTTGGTGATTTTGGTGTTTTGGCTTGATTTTGTGACTTGGTGGTGTGTGGGGTGAAAAACGAAAATCCTGGTTTTGGAATTGTGGTTGGACTCAAACCTCACAAATACCTCCAACGTGATGTGGGAAAAGTTTGGGGGAAAAAGGAATTGATCTTGACATGGTTGGTGCATAGCCAAGTTTGGTGATATTGGTGTTTTGGCTTGATTTTGTGATTTGGTGGTGTGTGGGGTGAAAAACGAAAATCATGGTTTTTGAAATGTGGCTGGGCTCAAACCTCACAAATCCTTCTGAAGTGATATGGGAAAAGTTTGGGGGCAAAAGGAATTAATCTCGGCATGGTTGGCGCATAGTCAAGTTTGATGATTTGGCTTGATTTCGTGACTTGGTGGTGGGTGGAGTCAAAAACGAAAATCATGGTCTGGGAAATGTGGCTGGACTCAAACCTCACAAATGCCCCCAATGTGATGTGGGAAAAGTTTGGGAGCAAAAGGAATTGATCTTGGTGACCTTGGTGCATAGGCAAATTTGGTGATTTTGGTGTTTTGGCTTGATTTTTTGACTTGTTGGTGTGAGGGGTAAAAAAAGAAAATCAAGGTTTTGGAAATGTGGTTGGACTCAAACCTAAGAAATGCCTCCAAAGTGATGTGGGAAAAGTTTGGGGGCAAAAGGAATTGATCTTTGTATGTGATTCCAATGGCAAAATAGAGATGATTCTTTGACATTTTATGGAATCAACTTGAGTTGGAGAATGAATAGGCACTTTTAATAGAAATGGATCAATGTTCTATGTTTCAAGAACTCACCAAAACTTGCACCAAACACCAAACTCACATGGAAGACCCATTTCTTACCAATTGAACCGATTAAATTGAACAAGAAAGTAAATGAACCGATTGAAACTCTAAAGAAAGCAATTGAACCAAACAAAACATGAAAAGGAGCTACTGAACTGAATTAAAACAGTAAGAAATTGAAAAGAACCGAACAAAAGTGCAAGAAAAGGAAGATGAACCGAATAAAAGAAACTACACTTGTTTTAGAGTTCATATGGACATGGAAATGGAAGAACTAAATGGAGAAGAGAGGAAACTTATGTGGATGAAGAACTTGGTTGATGAACACGCCACTTGAAGTGTGATTGCTCCAAGATAAGTGTGAATTGCCGCCACTTGAGGGAACCAAGGCTCTCAAGATGAGACTAGCAAGAGGAGAAATCAAATCTCACTCACTCAATCACCAAATTGGGAGAGTTTCTTTACTACAAATTCCAAATCTGCATTATGAAGGACCTAAGCCCTCCTTTTATAGGAGCAAGGGCTGGTCATGAAGCTTACAAAACAAGCTAACCAAAAGTCCCTTGCATGCTACTCACTTCTAGCACCTAAAGTGAAGCATGAAGAGTCACCTTCTAGAAAATTCTAAACTAATGCCTAAAGATGCTTTTACAAAAGAGGTATCTAAGGTTTCCCTCTAAGCACCTTTCCTAAAAACTATGTATTTAAACATTCTATATTATTTACAAATTTATAAAAGAAACTATAAAGAGAGATATTTAAATGAAGCCTATTCTTGAAAGCTTGTAGACTTCTTTGGCTTTATGGCTTGATCCTCTCTTTATTTTATGTCTTCTTTTTAATTTTGAAAAGACTAGAAGGAAGAACTTCAAATGTGTAGGTGAATGACCTCTCCCTTCATTAATAAAAGCCTCCTTTATTTGATTCTCATCATACTCCTCGAGTTGGAGAGAATTCGTCCACGAATTCTGAATCCCTGCATATAACAAAGTCAGTTTAGTTTTACAATTAAAGGTGGAAGAAAAAGGCAAACATGACTTAGCTTTTGTAAATAATGGGATTTCAGAAAAGGAGGTTCTATAAATCGACCAAGTTGGAAAAATTTGTTTGGGAATGATGATATCTTTTGGAAAAAGGCCTCTTAAATGGTGAAAACCATGAGGAGGTATGAAATCATCCCTAACACTTTTTAACCAAGATGGTGTTGAAATAGAAACCTTGGGTAATGAAAAAGATAAGGAAGGAAAACACCTTGGAGGTGAAAGGATAAGACTCATGTCAACTTGGCTTTCTTTGTCTTTTTCAATTTTACGTGAGGGAGGTGGGTGAGGTAGGTCTTGTTTTACCTTGTTTGTCATTAAGGTTTTTTGTGGACAATGAAGAGCTATGTGCCCAAAACCTAAACATTTAAAACATTTTATATTGGAAGTTTTGGTAGGTGACTTAGGAGTAGAAGAATTTGTAGTAGAAACTTGTTTTGTAGACGTGGTTTTCAAAAGATATAATTCCATCTTGATGGCTATGCGAAGCACTTGCTTCAAAGAAGAGTACTCATTTAATTCTATAAATTCTCTAATATCTCTTCTTAAACCACGGACAAACCATTTTATCTTTGACTTTTCATTAGCATGCATATTCATTTTAGTCAAAGTGGTTTCAAAATCTTTAAAGTATTCATCTACCATCATATGTCCTTGAGGAAGCCTTTGGAACTTCAACAAGTGTTCCTTCCTAGAATGAGGAACAAACCTCGCGCGCATATACTCTTTCAAAGTATTCCAAGAAACCACGGGAGGTTTCTTGCGATACATAATGTCCATTACAATTGTACGCCATCATTCTTTGGCATAATCACTAAATTCTAAGGTGGCTAGCTTATATTTGTGCTCATCAAGGATCTTATGGGTCTCAAATATTTGTTCACACTTAGCCTCCCAATCTAAATATACATTAGGATCACTAAAGCCATTGAAACAAGGAAGTTGGACCGAAGGTAGCCTAGCCTTTGGATTTCGGTAGTAGCCATCTTCACGTTTATCTTCATGAGCATGAGATGGTCTAAATCCATGAAAGTTGGGTTGAGGTATCCTTCTTCTATGATCTTCTTCACATCTATGATCATTGGAAGAGCCTCTTGATGAAGGTCTATGATGATGATGCTCTCCATGAATAGAATGAGAGGACCTAGCTTGCTTCATTTCAAGTCTTTGTAATCTTTCCTCCAACTTTCTTATAGCTTCATCATTGAGATTAATGGTTCGTTTTGCCTTTTTTAATTCATCAAGAGCAGAACCTTTGCTAGAAGAATGCTGTTTGGAAGAACCACTGCTGTAATATGAAGCCATGTATAAAAGAAAACAGCAAACAACAAAACAGCAAACAAAGTTAAGAAAACAAAGTTAGCAAAAAGTAATTTGGTAGCAAACTGCCGAAGTGAATTTGGCTTGACAAGAAGTCACTCTTCAAAGATATAATGTCCCTGCACCAATCTCATCTTGAGGTCTAGGAATCCTCAAATGAAAGATGTCAAAGCAAGGCACACCAATCTCAAAGCCAACCACAACAAAACCAATGAAGCAATGAAGACAAACAAGAAAAGGTATAAGTAATAAAAGGCTATAACAAAAGGAATACTAGATGTATGACAAACTCAAAGATTAATGAATAAAAGACAAGCAAGAACATAAGGAACTCAATGAAAAAGTAGGCACACAAAAGAATACCTAAAGAAAAGCACCAGAGTAGATGAAGAAAACAAAAACAAGCTGTACCGCCCAGGTAGTCGGAAGTGATGACGTGGCAGCAAGCTATTATATAGGCGTGTTGAACGGGGCACCTGGCTGGCAGAAGGGAAGGAAGTCGGGGGCCTCGTGTAGTCGCCAGTCATTAAGTTGGCGTGCTCCGATCTCTAGCATACCTAACCCGGCGGTCACCAGGTTTGTGATGAAGTCGCCGGATGCGAACCCAGACGACCAAGTGATCAGAGATCTCCGAAAGGAGGACATCGCCGAGGGATCAGGGAAGCTTGTTCCAGGCTTTCGAAGCAGAGGATGAAGTCGTCAGATGGTCATTCCCTAGCTAGCCAGAGGTCGAGGTCGGGGAACAGCTTACCCGGGAATGTACGATGAAGCAAGTGAAGTAGATCATGATGGCGGCCGGCGAGACCACAGGGAAGGTGTGTATGATGACACCCGTACTCGCCACGCAGAAGAGATCACGCTCCAAGGCAGTTATGCGCTGAGTTGTTTCCTGCATAAGTGACTTAGCCGAAAGACTGAAGAGTAAGAGGTGACGCCCAAGTAAAGGATGCTCCAGATGGTGACACGTGTACAGCTGGATACGAGCCACGTGTCCAGAAGTGTAACTGTCAGGAGAGAGAAAATGCCCAGGAATATAAGGAATCCTAACGAACTTCTGAGGTACGCGCGTTTTAGAATACTTCTTTTACGCTTGCGAGAACTAGAGTACACTGAGAGAGAATTTTGCACGGTTCCTGAAGTTCTTAGTTTTCTCTTAGTATTTTGGTGGTTCAGTCGCTGACTTGGGCGTCGGAGCGTGATCGACCGCAGCGGCGCCGTTCTGTCTTTTGCAGGTTCTTGAGGTGAATCAAGGCGAAGGACGGAAGCTAACACGGTGCAAAGTCGATCCATAATTGACGAGGCAAGGCTCTTGCGTCCTGATCAACAGGCAGGATCATCAGGCGCCCACCGTGGGGCCGTGTAAAACCTGTCCCCATCCACAGCGTGAGTTATTGGAGTTTTTGCAGTTTCTGTGTGGTTGTGTGCTAGTGCAACCATTTTCCGCCGTTCATTCAAGCTTTGTTCGGTAAATTCGTGTTTTCCACCGTTCGTTCGAAGCTTTGTTCGGAGAATTGAGGTTTTTCCCCGTTTGTTTGAGTTCTTGTTCGGTGAAGTGAAGTTTTTCGCCGTTTACGTGAGTTTCAATCGGTGAGATCGAAGCTTCGCCGTTCGTTCGGATTTTCGACCGGTGAATCAGAAGTTTTGATGGAGGAGTGGTAGGTTCGTGCTGAGATTGCGAGTTTCTGCGAAGGTTTTTGCTGATTGAGATTGCGTTCTTGGAAGTTCTTTGGAGTTTACAAAGTTATAACCGGTTGATTGCTGGATCGATCGTTGCTGAAGGAGGTTTTGTTCGTCGCTCGTTGTGGTCTGCTAAGTTTTCATGAGAAAGATGAGAAGCAACCGTTCAAGTCCAGTTGTGCCAGTTGCTGCTGAAGGCGCCATGACTATGGCGCAGATGATGGAGATCATGCGTGCGCTGCAGGCGAATGTGGAGGCCTCGCGCAGAGAACAGGCAAAGATGCATGAGGACCTAGTCGCCTCTCAGGCCAGGAATGAAGAGCTCAGCAAAGTCACCGAGGAGTTGCGCCAAGCTCTTCAGGAGCAGAGAGGGCGCCCAGTCGCTGAAGAGGTCGCACCGTCGTCGCCACCTCGCGTTTTCCCCATGCCATTTGCACAGGCGATCACAGACACGCCTATCCCTGCGAGTGTGGTACCCGTGAAGGCTACTTTCACAGGCGTGGAGGATCCTGAGGCACATCTCACCACGTTCCACACGCAGATGATGCTGTCAGTAGGCTCGGATGCTGTGTATTGCAAAATGTTTGTTAGCACGCTCCAGGGAACAGCGCTGGAATGGTTTGTGAGCCTGCCTACAGGTCACATAACCCATTTCCAGCAGTTTTCAAAGCTTTTCGCCGAGCAGTACATAGTGAACAAGGCGCCACCTAGGGTGTCTTATGACCTGTTCGACATAAGGCAGTACCAGGGAGAGTCCCTCAGGGACTCCTTGAATCGCTTTGGGGCGCAGATGGTCCGCTCGCCGGCCAAGGACGAAGAGATGCTGGTGTACGCCTTCAAAAAGGGCGTGCTGCCGGGACCTTTCTGCGAGGCACTGATCAGGGCTCACCCCACCACGTTTGCTGAGGTTAGGCGACTTGCGGTGGCCCACATCGCCGATGAGAGTGAAGTCGCCGAGAAGAGAGGGAGCGTGGCCCCCGCTAGGCCACGTGCCCAGACCAGGATCCAGCCACAGAGGGTGCTGGAGACAGCGGCGGCCAAGAGGGATCAAAGGACCCGCCATCCTTATGAGCCAAGGAAAAATAAGGGCAGGGGCCCAGGGTGCCCCAGGGAGTACAATCGCCCACCAAAGCATAAGTTTGTCATGGGGTTGGCGGACCTGATCGCCATCCCCAATATAGCAGCCAGGCTCAAAGCATCCGAGAAAGTGGGCGACAAGGTGTTGGGACCAAAGCCAGACGCCTGGTGCGAATTCCACCAGGGTTTTGGTCACACCGTCGACTCATGTTTGGCATTGGGATACCAGCTCGACGACCTGGTCAAGAGCGGTTTCCTGAATGATTACCTGCTGGACAGGAGGACGGGGGCGCGTCGAGCTCCCAGCCGGCAGGTGGTGAGGCTCAGCAGCACGAGATGCCCACTCACGGAGAGATCCACACCATCGCAGGAGGTTTCTCGGGTGGTGGATGCACCGCGTCACAGAGGAAGAAGTATGCGAGGTCTGTGATGACGGTGGACATGTTCGAGGACCACTCGCCAGATGTGGACATCACGTTCACAAGGGAAGATCGCAGGGACGTTGTGCCTCATGACAACGATCCTACAGTCATCTCGCTTGTCACAGCGGGGAGGAAGGTCCACAGGGTTCTGGTGGACCAAGGAAGCTCGGCAGATGTGATGTTCTGGCCGACTTTCACACAACTGCAATTGCCCCTTGACCAGCTGAGGCCCTATGGAGGGTGCTTGTATGGGTTCGTTGGCGATCAGGTGGAGGTCAGGGGGTACATAGAATTAAGAACTACATTCACGGATGAGGCGGGCTCGAGGACGGAAAAAATCAAGTACCTCGTCGTGAATGCTCCCTCGGCATATAACATTCTGTTGGGAACACCAACACTCAACAGAATAGGAGTTGTGCCTTCAACCAGGCACATGAAGGTGAAGTTGTCGTCAATGGAGGGGGTGGTGATCACCATCAAATCTGACCAGAAGGAAGCGAAGAAATGCTATGAGAATAGCCTCAAGAATAAGAGGTCAGTAAGTTACATCACAACGACGCCGCCTCCCGGTGTGAAGCCCCAGCCAACAGAATGGCGAGTTATTGATGCGGCGATGGAGGTGGCCGCCGGAGGCGATGTCACCATGCTGGATGCTGAGGCTAAGGGAGAGAACGCCGATCGGGAAGAAGAGGCGAGGAACCGCCCAGAGGAAGCGAGGGAACTGGGAATCGCCAGGGCGGTGATCGCCAGGGAAGCTAGACCCAAACCCGTCGAGGAGTGGCTCGAAAGGGAGATCGGGGGAAAGGTCTTCAAGCTGGGAAGATCCTTGGAGGCTGAGCTCCAAGACCAGATCGCTGAGGTGATAGAGCGGCATCTGGATGCTTTTGCATGGTCTGCTTCAGACATGCCGGGAATCGACCCCGACTTCTTGTGCCACCATCTAGCAATGGACAACCAGGTCAGACCAGTGCGACAGAGAAGAAGGAAGTTTAACGAGGAGAGAAGGCAGGCGATCAGGGATGAAACACAGAAGCTCCTCGCCGCAGGCCATATCAGGGAAGTCCAGTACCCTGAGTGGTTGGCCAATGTCGTGCTGGTGAAGAAAAGCAATGGGAAGTGGCGCATGTGCGTCGATTTCACCGACCTGAACAAGGCTTGCCCAAAGGATTCGTATCCTTTGCCAAGCATAGACGCCCTGGTCGACAGTGCTGCGGGGTGCAAGTTGCTGAGTTTCTTGGACGCCTTCTCGGGGTACAATCAGATAAAGATGCATCCCATGGATGAAGAGAAGACCGCCTTCATGACTGAGAGATCGTGCTACTGCTACAAGGTGATGCCCTTCGGGCTGAAGAACGCGGGGGCCACGTACCAAAGATTAATGGATAGGGTACTTGCACCAATGCTGGGAAAGAATGTGCAAGCGTACGTGGATGATATGGTCGTGACTTCGCCGGAGAAGAGCAAGCACGTTGCGGACCTGGAGGAGTTGTTCACCACAATCGCCAAGTTTAGGTTAAAGCTGAACCCCGACAAGTGCATTTTTGGCGTGGAGGCAGGGAAGTTCTTGGGATTCCTCTTAACTGAAAGAGGAATAGAGGCCAATCCTAATAAGTGTGCTGTCATCTTGGCGATGAGGAGCCCGGCTACCGTGAAGGAGGTGCAGCAACTTACAGGTCGGATGGCCGCCCTGTCTCGTTTCGTATCGGCTAGCGGAGAGAAAGGCCATCCGTACTTTCAGTGTTTAAGGCGGAACAATAAGTTTGCCTGGACGAAGGAGTGTGAAAAGGCCTTCGTCAAACTTAAAGAGTACGTAGCGAGCCCGCCGGTTTTGTGCAAACCGTTGGTGGGAACCCCTCTCAGGTTGTATTTTGCTGTGACTGAGAGGGCGGTGAGTGCGGTGCTCGCCCAAGACCAAGACCAGGCTCAAAAGCCTATTTACTTCGTCAGCAAGGTGCTGCAGGGCCCGGAGGTGAGATATTTGGAGAAAGCTGCACTGGCTGTGGTATTTTCAGCGAGGAGGTTGCGCCACTATTTCCACAGTTTTACAATACTGGTGATGACCGACTTGCCCATCCAGAAAGTCCTGAAGAAGCCTGATGTAGCTGGGAGGATGGTGAAGTGGGCTGTTCCGTCCGGTTGACCGGGACGTCTTTGTGCGCGACCTCAACCGTCAGCTAGGGACTCCTTCCCACTGGTTACCTGTGGATTCCTGCAAAAAGAGGACAAAGAGGCGCCCTAGCGGCCGTTTGCACTCCGACGCTCAAGTCAGCCAGCAAGACACACCAAAATTGTGCACCTCCGTCTCTGAGCACCGCGTATGGCACTCTGAAGGTGGTAAAAAGAACTGTGTATTGTGTGTATGTTTTCTCCCTCAGGCAAAGATCTTTCCCCAGTCCCTTGTACGTAACCTCATGGCACGAGCAAACAACTAGAGAGTTCTGGTCAATTTGCCAAAAGTTCGAACCCTGTTTCCAACATTCCCAGCGCTACTTAAACTACCCAAGCATTTAAAGCGCCTTAAAGCGCCTTTAATTACAAATGTAACGCACTCAATCAGCGTATCTAATTAGAAAACGTAGCGCATTTAAGACGTTGAAACGCTTGGGAGCCATTATAGTACCTGAATGCTCGAAACGGAAACTGTATTGAATGACTTTAATTACCTGGCACCTGACTAAAGGGTGTTTCTATTCTGACATGGCTGTCGTACACGTGGAGGGCCTCACAACGCCGTGACCCCATCTGGGGGCGTTTCTGCCCATCTGGGGACGTTTCTACGTGTGAGTCCTCCTGCTTGGGAGTGCTACTGCGCTAGGGGTGACTTTTTGGGTGCCAACTCATGCCCCCAATCATCTAGTCACTTACTTTGAGAGCGTATCTGCCTTCCTCTCGTACCCTGCACCCGGCTACCCTGGGCGTGACCTTCCTCTTGAGTCGTATCTGTCCCAAAGGCGTCTCTGGGGCGGCAGGGGTACTTCACGAGTCAGGCTGCCCTACACTGGTGCTATCACTATGGCCTTGAAGCCACCTTTTCCTTCTCTTTATCGGTGCCCCGGGTTATTGGGACCTGAGGCCTTCCCACGGCGTCGCTCCCTCCATGGTCTTTCCTACCCATGGGTATCGGGGAACCACACTGTGATTGCCTTGCTTTAGTACTGTTTGATCTGGCGACGCCCTGGTTGGGCGACGCCTTCACCTAGGCGACGCCTTGCCTTGGCGACGCCTCTTCTTGGTGACGCTGGCACTTAGCGTCTCTTCACCTAGGCAACGCCTTGCGTTGACTTTGACCCTTGGTGTTGACTTTGACCTTGACTTAGTCAACGCCCGGGTACGGGACGGTACAGAAGCCCCCCAGTCTTAAGCCGAAGACTTGTCTTCAGCGTAAAGACTAAGGCCTCGCCCACGCCGTCCACGTGCCATCCTGATGACGTGTCGCTCCCTGCTGACTCAACAATTCTCGAATTATTGATGTGACGCTCTCTGAACCACAGGAGCACTCTTAATGACTGATTGGACATCCTCTGAAACGGGGATGAGAACACCCTTTGGGGCTACCCTTGATCGCGCGCCACGTAGCCCATCGCACGGCCAGCCTCTAGAGACCCTTGCGTTTCCCTTGGGCGATTGATCCTTTGACACGTAGCACGATCTCACGGCTCTTAGTTAGCGCCTCTTGGGTTGTAAAATGTAACGTTTAAGTTACCCCCAAACCCCGCGCTCACCCCACTGTTACATTCATTCCCTCCGCGTCTCTGCACTGTTCGTCGTCTTCAAACCCCTTTCCTCTGCAATTGCTGTTCTCTCCTTCCGGTGCTCTTCTTCCTCCTTCACTTTGATAGCAAAGGTATGATTTTCGAATACTCACGAATCTTCCCTTTCGTCGCATTGTATGATTTATTGAACTGCCTGGGACTGTTGACATTCATGCATTACTGCGTTCTTCCGCTTCTCCTTCCTTCTCTGTTCCCTTCTCCTTCTTTCTGGGTTTTCTCGCGTGGGTGATGTTTCTTGGGGTTCACTCCCCTTCCTGTCATGGCTACACTTGTTAAAACCTTTTTCCTCTCTTCTTTCTCCAGCTATTTATTTACACCATGACGCGCACGAACGCGGAGCCTGATTCCTCCCCAAAGACCCCCAAGTCCAACTACAAAGCCTACTACCCATGGGCCCCCGACGAGTTCTTGAACGAGTGTACCAGCCTCACTACCTTCCAGGACCTGGAAGCTCACCGTGGGGATCCCCATTTGTATAACTTTAACGCTTTCTGCCGCACTCACGACGCCCACATATCCGTCCGTCCCAGCAGGCCTGGGGAACCTGTTTGTTTGGACGACAGACCTAGAAAGGGGAAACCCTTCTTCTTCATGTACCAGACTGTGTTCAAACGTGTAGGAGTGCGTCTCCCCCTCCACCCCTTTGAAAGAGAGCTCTTTACCGAAATTAATACCGCCCCCGCCCAGTTCCACCCCAACAGCTAGGCATTTGTAAGGGGTTTTCAAATTCTTTGCGGACACCTGGGCATCCTCCCTTCCGTAAACGTTTTCCTGCATTTCTTTGAGGTGAAAAAGCAGGGGAAAAGCTTCTGGGTAAGCTTTTCCGGGATCGCGGGCAGAATCCTCCTCTCCCTCTTCCAAAACTCTTACAAAAACTGGAAGGGGAAATTCTTTAGAGTGTGCAGCGCCAAGCACGACCCCACAGCTTTGGACGGGAAAGATTGGACGGAGCGCCCTAAGCTGCTTAGGGCCAAAGCCCTGGAGGAGCTATCTCCTGCTGACAGGGAAGTAAGCAAGGCCTTGGCTGGGCTGGGGATCGGTTTTGATACTTTGAAGCTTGTTGCTAGCGAATACAATGCTCACTCCCTGATAACATACTTTGGTAATGAGACTTTTCCCTCGTCCCCTTTGCTGTTAACACCCTGCTACCGGATGTTTGTTCCCACTGCTTCCTCCCCTGTTTCTCATGGTGCCATGTTACTTGCATCTCACGCCTCTATGCGCTTTGTAATTTTGTATAGTTGCTTTTGGCCCTAATTTCTGCTGTTTGGTCTGTTTTGATGTAGGATCGGTGATGGACGCCTCTAAAAGAATGATGCTGGCGAAAGCAATGAAGGAGGCTCATGCCGCCAAGGCGAGCGCCTCCTCCGCCCCTGCTGTTGCTCCGATCCCCCCACCAACTCTGTCACCGCCACCTCCGATCACCGCCAAAGCCCCCCTAAGCTCATCTCCGTCATCTCCACATAGCCCCGACGCACTTCAGACTCCCAGCTCTCCTCTGCCCATCGCCGCCGTTCCCCTAGTCGCGGCCTCGTCGCCGGCTCCAACCCCCCTTGACAAAGGGAAACGGGTCTTGGAGATTTTATCGGATGATGAGGACTCGGAAGGTGTGGCACCCTTCAAGAGGAGAAAATCTGCGCGAGTTCCTCTTCTGCTAGAGGCGTCGCCCCAGGGAGGGAATCCCTTCATGGATGACCCTCCAAGCGCGACTTCACTTCCACCCACAACAGTCCAAGAGGAAGGGGGCGAAGGCGCCGAGTCTGCCCCGCCCCCGCCACCGGTAGAAGTCTCTGCTTCCCCTGCTCCCGTCGCTACCGCTGCCGCCCCCGATCTCATCGCCATCCCTCCTCCAATCATGCATCTGATGAGGGGCTTCAGTGGCGGGACTATGCCAGAGGGCACCGACAGGAAGGAAGGCATGCCTTTCTACTTGGGGGCCTTCTTGGCGGTGGCCCTTGAATGGCGCGCCCAAGCCAGGAATGCTGTCCTGCAAACTCAAACTCTCCAGGCCTTGGAAACAAAGGTAACTGCTCTGGAGGAGGAGAAGAAAACCCTGGGATGCCAGAATGAAACCTACCAAACCTCCCTGAAGCAGGCGCAAGAGTCCAAAGCAGAAGCTGAGAGACAACTGGCAGAGGCGTTCGAGCTCCAGGCTGACTTTTATACTCGGGAAGTCGCCCTCCAAGTTCAGTTAACGGGCCTTCAAGAATTGGTCAAAGCTGATGCAGAAGTTCAAAAGGACTTGAAGGACCGTTGCTGTGAGCTGGCGGACAAGATGGAGCGGATGGAGGGGGAAATGGCCACCCAGGCCAAGGCTATGGGCCTTCTCCAGGCTGACTAGGACAAACTACAGGTCGTGGTCAGTCGGCTTCGCGTGGAAAAGGAGGCTTTGGAGAAGCAGGTAGCCTCTGGGGACGCCGCCATTGAGGAGCTAGAGAAGGACAAAAAGGCCCTCATCCAGGAGATGGCGGGTACTTTCGAGGAGGGATTCCAAGAAGCTTTGGCTCAAGCAGTCTGCACGAATCCGGGGATTGACATTTCCAGCTGTGATTCCGCTCACCACATTGTCGATGGAAAGGTCGTGCCCTTGGAGATAGACGATTGAGCCGCCCCCCTCGATCATCAGCCCATTCCTTTATACTTGTTTTAACCTTCTCTGACAGATTTGTAATTCTTTGAATCATCTGCACTCTTGCTACAACTCTGGAATTTTGTTATGATTACTTTCGTGTCCTCGCGACATAGAATTCTGCCTGTGTGATTTTATTCTCATCCTTTGCCTTCTTGTGCCTTGGTTGTTTTGCTTGCATTATACTCGCTTCTTTCACTTCGTTGGACGGCCTTGTAGGCCTGGGAGAGGTCACGCGCCAATGCCCACGCCCATGGAGAGGCTCACCTAATGGAGCCGTATCGTCCACGGGGTGTTTCTAACACCCAAACGGTCCTTCCCTTGATCCCTAACGCCCGACGCCCACGCCTAAGGAGAGGCCTGCTACAGTAGCGCCGTATCGTCCTCGGGTGTCTGAAACGCCGAGTGCTTTGAGAGGGGGTCGTTCCCTCCATGGCCTTTCCTTCCCATAGGTATCGGGGAACGCCCTGCCAGCGATTCGCTGGCGTTTGGCGGTCTTATCTCCCTCCACAGTCTTTCCTACCTGTGGGTATCGGGGAGACGACGCCAGTAACTACCTTTGCCCTCTTCGATTTCGTCTCCCTCCACAGTCTTTCCTACCTGTGGGTATCGGGGAGGCGACCCTGCTGAAATTTTGGTTGGCGACGCCCGCGACGTCTCACGCCGGCGTCGCCCTTTGTGTCCTCACAGGCGACGCCTCGGGCGTTATCTTTACCTTGACCTTGACTTTGACCTTGGCCTTGGTCGATGCTTGAGGACAGCGAAGAGCTCAAGGTTTTGCCCGTGCCATCCACGTGGCGCTTCTTGTATGGCTGATGGGACGTTCCGTCATTCGACTTGATCCACGTGGCGCTTCTTGTATGGCTGATGGGACATTCAGTCATTCCACTGAGTCCTGACTCCTGCTGTGCCCCTGACCCACTTTCGACGGCGCATCGTACCACTGGGTATTCTGTTGATACGACGTTTTCTGAGTTTAACCAGCGGTGCCAGGGCCATCCTTTCATCTTCTGCCACGTGGCTCGATCGTGCGGTGCATCCATTCGCGTCGTTTGGCGCTCTAACCGCTTTATTTAACCCTTCAAACTCTGAAACCGTTCTCATCATTTCTACACTCTTCGTAACCTACTTACATTTTCTCTTCTTGCACCCTTCCTTCTTGCACCCTTTCTCTTCTCACGAAGGGTTCTTCCAGCATTCGCTCCCCTCGCTCGACTCTTGCATTTCCGGCGGGCCATACGCCCTTGACAATCCCTGATCTTGTTAAAGAATGTCTTCTCATGCTGCTTCCCCCAGGGTCAATCCCAAGGACTTGTACCCTTGGGCTTCGAGTGAACTTCTTGACGAATGTTCATTCTTACTCGCTACCAGGGCCATAAGGGAACATAAAGGGGATTCATGTTCCTATGAGCACCGAACCTTCGCGAGGAGGCATGACGACGACATCGTTGTGCTCCCTTGCACTCTAGGGAAGCCTGTATGTGGAGACGAACGGGCCAACGAAGGGGTCCCCTTCTTTTACCTGTACCAGGTGGTTTTCAAGACCATCGGCGTGCGCCTGCCCTTCTCCCGGTTCGAGAAGGAACTGCTGACGGAGATCAATGTCGCTCCGGCACAGTTATACCCCAACAGCTGGGCCTTTGTCAAAGCCTTCGACATCCTCTTCGGGTTTCTGGGTTGTGCGCCCTCGGTTGACCTCTTTCTTCACTTCTTTGAGGTGAAGAGGCAGAGGCACGACCTCTGGGTAACTCTCAGTAACGTTCCCGGCAGAGTTCTCCTCACACCCTTCCAAAACTCGTTCACCGGGTGGAAAGGCCGGTTCTTCAAGATCTGCTGCACTGACCTTGTTCCCGACGCTCTGGATGGGTTTCCGCTATACTGGGTGAGAGAGACGAGGGCCCTCAAAACCAAACCCTTCAAGAAGCTGGCTCCAAGTGATCAAATAGCTTGCCGGATTCTTACTGAGGCGGGAGGTTTTGACTCTGCCACTTTGATCAGCTTGGAGTTCAACGCTGGAACTCTCGAAAAGTACATATGTAAGAGTCACTGCCCTAGAAACTTCGCCCTTTATTGCTTTCTAACTGTGCATGTCTTGCTTCATGGTGTCTCTGACACATTTATCTCCCTTGGTGCAGGTTCGAAAATAAACCAAGAGAGGAGGACGCGACTTACTCGAGCTCTGCGGGCTGGGATCAGGGCTTCGTCTTCCTCCAGTGCTGACTCCGATGGCCCCTGAAAAGTGGCTCTTTTGTGATTTGCATGAGTTGTAATATTTGCCCTATTTGTGCTACTCCCATTGTATCGAACATTGCTTGTAACATCAACTTTTCTATATCATACTTGATTTTTGGCAACGTCACTTCACTCTGCATACGCTTCGCATATTGTGCACTTTTCCTTCGTCATGTTCCTCAACAGCGCCTGCCTTCACTCAGGCGACACTTTCTTTTTTGGCGACGCCTTCTTTCTGGGCGACGCCTTCACCTGGGCGACGCCTTCTTTCTTGGCGACGCCTTGACCTGGGCGACGCCTTCTTTCTTGGCGACGCCTTGACCTGGGCGACGCCTTCTTTCTTGGCGGCGCCTTAACCTAGGCGACGCCTTCTTTCTAGGCGACGCATCACATTACTTCAAACGGAGAAAGATAAAGGCTGAAAACCAAGGCACTTCTTTTTCTCAAACTGGTTTGACCTTTTATTTGGGTGACGTCATTAAAAAACCCCCGAGAGGGAAAAAAGAGCGTCCCCTTCAACTAAATTGTTACATAACTGCTTACATAAGTCAACTAAAATAAAATTTTAAGTTGGCTGCATTCCAGCTGCGCGGGATAGGACCTCCATCCAAGGTCTCTAGGCTGTACGAACCGTTGCCCTTAGCCTCAGTAACTCTGAAGGGTCCGGTCCACTTGGGAGACAGCTTATTCTCCAGCTCGTATGGGTGAGCTTTCCTCATCACTAGGTCGCCGATCTGAAACTGTCGCGGCTTTACCTTAGAGCTATATTGTCGCTCTACTCTTCTCTTCATCGCTTCAGCTTTTATTCTGGCTTCTTCCCTGGCCTCGTCTAGTAGATCCAGGTTTACCCGCCTTTCTTCATTGGATTCCTCCACCACAAAGTTTTGAAAACGTGGTGAGCTTTCATGTATTTCTACCGGAATCATCGTGTCTGACCCGTACACCAAACTGAAAGGTGTCTCCATAGTAGAGGATTGGGGCGTGGTGTGGTATGCCCATACGATCCTTGGTACCTCTTCCGCCCACGCCCCTTTGGCTTTCTCTAGCCTTCTTTTTAACCCCCTCAGCAGAACTCTGTTTGCTGACTCCACTTGTCCGTTGGTCTGGGGGTGTTCAACCGATGCGAACACTTGTTTGATTCCTACCTCAGCACACAGATTTCTCAACTGCTGACTGGCAAACTGGGTCCCGTTATCGGATATCAAGCGCCTAGGTACGCCAAAGCGGCACACGATGTTCTTCCACACAAAATGTTGTACCTTGTGCGCAGTGATCTGTGCTACGGGCTCTGCCTCTATCCACTTGGTGAAGTATTCGATGGTGACGATCAAATACTTCATCTGCCTGATTGCCAGTGGGAACGGGCCCAGGATGTCAATTCCCCATGTATGGAAAGGCCACGGGCTGTATATGGACCGCAATTCTTCTGGCGGCGCCTTGTGCCAGTCGGCGTGCTTTTGGCATTGTCTGCACCGCCGGGCGTGTCGTGCGCAGTCCTCTTTTACTGTTGGCCAGAAGAAACCTGCGCGTATTACTTTGGAGGCTAGGGACCTTCCCCCTACGTGGCTCCCGCAGATGCCTTCGTGTAGCTCCGCCATTATCCTAGTGCACTCGTCGCCACTTACGCATGTTAGGATAGGGTGAGTGAAACCGTGCCTGAACAACACCCCATCCACCAGGGTGTACCTTGCGGCGTTTCTTTTGACCTTTTTACCCTCTTTAGGCTCTACTGGGAGAGCCCCATCCGCCAGGTATCGCTTGTAGGGCGTCATCCAGGTGTCTCCCTCAGTCAAAACGCATACCTGCATCTGCTCTCCCTCAGGCACATCCGCGTACGTGCTGATGCGGGGCGCCCTCTGCGTATCTTGGGTCAAAGAGCAATGACTCCTCGGCCTTCCCCTTGTTGTATAAATCTGGAGGACATCCACCCTGTTGTCTTCCACGAATCTACGCGGAGCTTTGAGAGTCTCTTGGATCACTGTCCTCTGTCTACCCCCCTTGCCTGAGCTGGCCAGCTTTGCAAGCAGGTCAGCTCTGGCATTCTGCTCCCTCGGGACATGTATCAGCTCAAGAGCGTTGAATGCTCCCTTCAACAACTGGACGTATTTCAGATACGCCGTCATTTGTGGGTCCCTCGCCTGGAACTCACCCGACACCTGCCCCGTAATCAGTTGGGAGTCGCTTTTCACCAGGAGGTTCTGCGCGCCCATCTCCTTGGACAGGAGCATTCCTGCTATTAGGGCTTCATACTCCGCCTGATTGTTACTCGCCTTGAAGGCGAAATGCAGGGCCTGCTCAATCAGTATGCCATCGGGTCCCTCCAAGACTATTCCCACTCCGCTCCCTTGTTGGTTGGAAGAGCCATCAACCGAGAGCAGCCACTGCGAGCCTACTTCCACCTCTTGCTCACCTCCGGGCGAAAGTTCCGCTATAAAATCTGCGTACACCTGCCCTTTGATGGATCCTCTAGGCTCATACTGGATGTCAAATTCTGACAGTTCCACCGCCCAGCGCACCATTCTTCCCGCCACATCAGGCTTCTGCAGCACCTTCTGTATAGGGAGGTTTGTCATCACCACCACCGTGAAGCTGTGGAAGTAATGACGGAGCCTCCTGGCAGAAAACACTACCGCTAGCGTCGCCTTCTCCAGCGCTTGGTATCTCGTCTCAGCTCCTTGTAATGCCTTGCTTACAAAATAGATGGGCTTCTGACTCTGGACCTGCTCCTGGACTAACACAGAACTGATAGCCCGCTCCGTTACAGTAAAATATAACCGGAGGGGCACGCCCGTTACCGGTTTGCAGAGGACTGGTGGCGTTGCCAGGTACTCCTTTAGCTTAATGAAAGCCGCTTCGCATTCATCAGTCCATGCAAAGCGACTGTTTGTCTTGAGGCACTGGAAATATGGATGCCCCTTCTCTCCCCCGGCGGAAACAAACCTCGAGAGCGCCGCCATCCGCCCTGTCAGCTGTTGCACCTCCTTTACCGACGTCGGGCTTCGCATGGCGATAATTGCCGCGCATTTGTCGGGGTTCGCCTCTATCCCCCTTATGAGCATAAAACCCAAGAACTTATCGGCCTCTACCCCGAAAACACACTTCTCAGGGTTTAACTTGAGGCGATACTTGGATATTGTGACGAATAACTCCTCCAGATCCGCCATGTGCTGCGCCCTATCCTGCGACGCCACCACCATGTCGTCTACATAGGCGTACACATTCCTCCCGAGCATGGGCGCCAGGACCTTGTCCATTAACCTCTGGTACGTGGCGCCCGCGTTTTTCAGCGCAAAAGGCATCACCTTATAGCAGTAACTGCAAGTCTCAGTCATGAATGCAGTTTTGTTCTCATCTCTTGGGTGCATCTTGATCTGGTTGTACCCTGAGAAGGCGTCCAGGAAACTCAGCACCTTGCATCCGGACGCACTGTCTACCAAGGCGTCGATGCTGGGCAGCGGGTACGAGTCCTTTGGGCACGCCTTATTCAGGTCCGTGAAGTCCACGCACATCCTCCATTTTCCATTCGCCTTTTTCACCAAGACGACGTTGGCAAGCCACTCAGGGTATTGAATCTCCCTGATGTGGCCAACGTTCAACAGCTTCTGCGTTTCGTCCTTCACCACCTGTTGTCGCTCCTCATTGAACTTTCTCCTTCTCTGGCGCACGGGGCGGACCGTGGCGTCCATGCTGAGGTGGTGGCACAGGAAGTCGGGATCGATGCCGGGCATATCCGAGGCGGACCATGCGAAGGCATCCAGGTGGCGCGAAATCACTTCTGCCACCCTTTCCTGTTCTTCTGGGCTCAGCGAACTTCCTAACTTGAATGTCTTGCCGCCAATCTCCCTTTCTACGGCGTTAGCCGCTGGATGTTCCCTGCTGTCATCCTCGACGGGCGCCGCCTCTTCCACGGGCGCTGCGTCCTCAGGGCCTTCCTCCATTGGTGCATCTGCTTCGGGCGTCGCCCTCACCGGTATGGCCTCCTTAGGCGTCGACCCAGCGGGCGTCGCCTCAATCATCGTCGTGTCCGCGATCGGCGGACGTTCATATACCATGAACACGCCTCTCTTCGTTTTCAGGCTGTTCTCATAGCATTTCCTTGCCTCCTCCTGGTCTGACCTGATGACTATCACCTGGCCACTGAGGTCCGGCAGCTTCATCTTCATGTGGCGTGTGGAGGACACCGCGTTCAAACGGTTTAACGCCGGTCTGCCCAGCAAAATATTGTAGGCGGAGTTGGCGTTCACGACCAGGTACCGGATGCTCTCGGTACGGGAGGCCTCTCCATCCGTGAACGTAGTCCTCAATTCCAGGTAACCCCGGACTTCCACCTGGTTATCCGCAAACCCATACAGGCACCCCGTGTAGGGCCTCAACAGGTCGGGGGACAACCGTAACTTATTAAAGGTCAACAAGAACATGACGTCCGCCGAACTTCCCTGGTCGACAAGCACCCTGTGCACCATCCTCCCAGCTGTGACGACTGAGATGACAACGGGGTCGTTGTCGTGGGGTACCACATCTCGGAGATCTCCTCTCGTGAACACGAGATCCGACTCCCATGGCTCCCCCGAGAGTCTCTCTTCGATTGAATTGACCCCCCTCGCGTATTTCTTCCGCTGGGAGGCGGTGGGTCCCCCGTCGGAAAAACCTCCAGCAATGGTGTGGACCTCGCCAAGCACAGGCATCTCGTGTGCTGGTTCTTCCGCCTGCGGCGGCAAGGTGGCGGTCGTCGTGGGCTCTGCGACATAATCCTTCAAAAACCCAGTCCTCACCAGCTCATCTAGCTGGTAACCCAACGACAGGTAGTTATCAATGTGGTGCCCGAAAGCCTCGTGGAATTCGCACCAAGAGTCTTTTCGAGGCCCTAACACCTTGTCAGTTTTCGCCGGTCGCCTTAGCCTCTCAGCTATGTTAGGTACGGCGATCAAATCCTTCAGCTCCACCACGAAGTTGTACCTCGCCGGCCTAGCTCTTTCTCTGGCCGGGCGATCGCCTCCCGCTGGACCCCGGGGCTGGGGCTTTCTGGCCTCGTAGGGGCGTCTTGCATCTGGCTTCTTTCTTCCCGTCGTGGTCTCATTGACCCTGACGGGTTGAGCTCGCGACGGTCCCCTTGGGCGCGAGGGTACGACGCTGGTGCGCTTCGCGCACACCTCCCCCTCAGAAGCAATATGTTCTACCGCCCGACGCCGTAGCTCAGCGAAAGTTTGCGAATGATGGATTCTCCAAAAGGACCAGGGCATACGCCTTTCACCAACGCGTACACGATCATAGGCTCCTCTGTCGTACCAACCTTCACGACCTGGGCCCCGAATCGATTGATGTATTCCTTAAGGGTCTCCCCTTGATACTGCTTCACATCGAACAAATCGTAGGAGACTGGCGGCGGGGCCTTGTTTGCTAAGTATTGTTCCCTGAACAATCGTGACAATTGGCGGAAAGATGTGATATGACCGTCCGGGAGGTTGATGAACCAGTCCATAGCCATCCCAGTCAGGGTGCTCATAAAGAGCTTGCACTTGGCGGCGTCAGAACCGCCTACCAGGACCATCTGTGTGTGAAATGCAGCAAGGTGCGTCTCTGGGTCCTCCATCCCGGTGAAGATCACCTTGGGTCCCGCGAACGTGTTCGGGATCACTACATCTAGAATCTCCTGCGAGAAGGGAGTGGAAAACTCCCTTGGGGGGGAATGGTTCTCCATCTCGTCATGGCCATGCCGTCCCCGATCATTTCTCAGGCCCTGGCGCAACTCCTCATTTACGCGGTGGAGCTCTTCATTCCTCTCATGCGAGGCATCGAGATCTGCCTGCATGCGTTCCTGTTCCAGTTTTGACTCCGCCAGATCCTGCTGCAGCCCCCTCATTATCTCCAGGACCTGTTGCATGGATAGTTCTGCTGGGGCTGCGCGTGCTGTGCCTCGTCTGGTCGGGGCCATTGTCACTCCAACCTCCTCCAACGTTACTGTAACTTGGTAGATTTTCTCGAACATGTGATGGGACTGATGTTTTATATCGGCCCCACGGTGGGCGCCAAATGTTCCGTTCAGTTGACCGGGACGTCTTTGTGCGCGACCTCAACCATCAGCTAGGGACTCCTTCCCACTGGTTACCTGTGGATTCCTGCAAAAAGAGGACAAAGAGGCCGTTTGCACTCCGACGCTCGAGTCAGCCAGCAAGAAACACCAAAACTGTGCACCTCCGTTTCTGAGCACCGCGTATGGCACTCTGAAGGTGGTAAAAAGAACTGTGTATGTTTTCTCCCTCAGGCAAAGATCTTTCCCCAGTCCCTTGTACGTAACCTCAAGGAACGAGCAAGCAACTAGAGAGTTCTGGTCAATTTGCCAAAAGTTCGAACCCTGTTTCCAACATTCCCAACGCTACTTAAACTACCCAAGCATTTAAAGCGCCTTTAATGACAAATGTAACGCACTCAATCAGCGTATCTAATTAGAAAACGTAGCACATTTAAGACGTTGAAACGCTTGGGAGCCATTATAGTACCTGAATGCTCGAAACGGAAACTGTATTGAATGACTTTAATTACCTGACACCTGACTAAAGGGTGTTTCTATTCTGACATGGTTGTCGTACACGTGGAGGGCCTCACGACGCCGTGACCCCATCTGGGGCGTTTCTGCCCATCTGGGGACGTTTCTACGTGTGAGTCCTCCTGCTTGGGAGTGCTACTGCGCTAGGGGTGACTTTTTGGGTGCCAACTCATGCCCCCAATCATCTAGTCACTTAATTTGAGAGCGTATCTGCCTTCCTCTCGTACCCTGCACCCGGCTACCCTGGGCGTGACCTTCCTCTTGAGTCGTATCTGTCCCAAAGGCGTCTCTGGGGCGGCAGGGGTACTTCACGAGTCAGGCTGCCCTACACTGGTGCTATCACTATGGCCTTGAAGCCACCTTTTCCTTCTCTTTATCGGTGCCCCGGGTTATTGGGACCTGAGGCCTTCCCACGGCGTCGCTCCCTCCATGGTCTTTCCTACCCATGGGTATCGGGGAACTGCCGGAGTTCGATATCAAGTATGAGCCCCGAGGTCCGATCAAGGGGCAGATTTTCACCGATTTTGTGGTCGAGCTCTCGTAAGAAGCAGCACGAGTTGAGGGGGATGATTTTCGTTGGGTGCTCTCGGTAGACGGATCGTCGAACCAGCAGGGTAGCGGTGCCGGAGTCATCCTGGAAGGGCCCAATGGTGTGCTGATTGAACAGTCCCTGAGGTTTGCCTTCAAAGCCAGCAACAATCAAGCAAAATATGAGGCGTTGATCGCCGGAATCTTGCTGGCCTAGGAGATGGGAGCTAGGGTGCTGATGGCTAAGAGTGACTCGCTGTTGGTCACAGGACAAGTAACAGGCGAGTTCCAGGCCAAGGATCCTTTGAAGTGGTACATGTGCCCAGAGAGCAGAATGCCCAAGCAGACTTGCTAGCTAAGCTCGCCAGTTCGGGCAAGGGGGGTAGGCAGAGGACGGTGTTCCAAGAAACTCTGAAGACGCCTAGGGCATTTGTGGCAGACCACCTGGTTCTTCAAATAAGCAAGTCGACGGAGAAAGCGGCGAAGAGTCACAGGTCTTTGACTCAGGAAACCTTGAGATCGCCGAGAATAAGAGCATGTCAGGGGGAGAGGGTGAACATGACGCAGGTTTGCGCTACCCATGAGCCAGACACGTGGATAACACAGTACAAGCGATGCCTGGCAGATGGCCTTCTCCCGCTGGATCCGACGTAGGCCAGGAAGATAAAGAAGAACTCCAGCAAGTTCACAATGATTGATGGCGAGTTATATAGGTTTGGGTTCACACACCCACTCCTGGAATGTGTGCACAGAGAGAAATGTACAAGAATTATGGCCGAGCTCCATGAAGGGATATGCGGAAGTCACGTCGGGGGTCGAGCTCTGGCCGCAAGAACCCTCCGTGCAGGTTACTACTGGCCAACAATGAGGGAGGACTACAAGAAGTATGCACAGTGTTGCAAGCAATGTCAGCAGCACGCCGATTGGCACAAAGCGCCTCCCGAAGAGTTAAAGTCGATTTACAGCCCTTGCCGTTTCATACGTGGGGGATCGACATTCTGGGACCTTTCCCATTGCCGATCAGGCAGATGAAGTACTTGGTGGTGGCAATTGAATATTTCACCAAGTGGATCGAAGCAGAACCAGTAGCCCAGATCACCGCACACAAGATCGAGAGCTTTGTGTGGAAGAACATCGTGTGCCGGTTTGGTGTGCCTAAGCGCCTGGTGTCAGACAACGGGACTCAGTTTGCAAGTCACCTGTTGAAGAAGCTGTGCGAAGAGGTGGGAATTCAACAAGTATTTGCATCCGTCGAGCACCCCCAGACAAATGGCCAAGTAGAGTCCGCCAATCGGGTATTGCTAAGAGGCTTGAAGAGAAGGCTAGAGAAAGCCAAGGGATCGTGGGCTGAGGAGGTACCCCGCATAGTTTGGGCGTACCACACCACCGAGGAGTCAGGAACCCATGAGACCCCATTTAGCTTGGTCTATGGATGCGACGCAATGATTCCAGTAGAAATCCAGGAGAGCTCGTCGAGATTCCAGAACTTTGTAGCGGAAGACTCGAATGAGGAAAAAAGGTTGAATCTGGATTTGCTGGATGAGGTCAGGGAGGAGGCAAGAGTAAAAGCCGAGGCAGTGAAAAGAAGGATTGAACGAAGGTATAACTCGAAGGTGATGCCAAGACAGTTTAAAGAAGGCGACCTGGTGATGAGGAAGGCCCACCAGTACGAGATGGAGAACAAGTTGTCGCCTAAGTGGACGGGACCGTTCAGAATAACCGAGGCGCTCGGGAACGGCGCTTACCGCTTAGAAACATAGGAAGGAGGGGCGATTCCTCGCACTTGGAACGCCACGCACCTCAAGTTATATTACAGTTGAAGCTTTGTAAGTAAAAACAAACACGAAGAGTTTTGCAAGCTTTCTGTTAAAACAGTTTGAAGGGGGCACTCTTTTTTCCCTAAGGAGGGTTTTTAATGAGGCCACCCAATAAAGAAGAGTTTTTTAAGATTAAAGTTTCTAAGCATGGTTGTTGTTTCGAAAGTTTTAGAAAAGACCTTGTCACTCGTATGTGATTTAAGGCAAGTTTGAAGATATGCTGCATGCTTTATCAAAAGTTTTTAAGTCCCCATCGCTTTTCGGCGATCGGCGGCACAGTTAAAGATAAAAGTCCTCATCGTCTTTCGGCGATCGGAGGCACCAGCAACGTTTAAAAGACCTCGACGCCCTTGCGCGTCCTGAGGCGAGAAAGAGATTAAAGTCCTCCTCGACTTTGTGCGAGTGCAGGCGAGAACAAGTTAAAAGTCCTCAGTGCATCCAGGGAAGACGAGATGTAACCCCTGGGCAAAGTAGAGGCATCAGATAAAGACCTTCTCGCCGTCGAGCGAGTTCAGGCAAGATAAAGACCTTCTCGCCGTCGAGTGAGTTTAGGCAAGATAAATACCTTCTCGCCGTCGAGCGAGTTCATGCAAGATAAAATCCTTCTCCTCTCGAACGAGTTCAGGTACGGTGTGGAGGATGGAAGAAGTTTAAAGGATGGCTAAGGTAGGTTCGAAGAGAACGCCTAGCTATCCGGCTTATTGTTCTGAAACTCAGGGAGGTAGAGAAGGATCCGAAAGGCGCCTCTACCCCCCAAATGAGGGAACAATAGCCAAGTTACGAAGGCGAAAGGGGGCTTACGTCACCGGGTCCCTATGGCGATCAGAAGAAGTTCGGGCGATGGCCAGAGTAAGGGCCCATTTTGATGGAGCAGATCAGGTGAACTATATCTTAAACTATCAGTTGGATTGAAACTTGCTGTTTAGTCAGTAGTTTCACGCTGAAGTTTGTTGCCTTAAGTTCACAAGTTATTAAAATGCCATCGTTTGAAAGTTGATAGTTTGCTCGAGTTTGAAGCAGTAAGTGAACGATTGAGCCCGCAGGATCGCTAAGTTAATTTCCTTAAGCGGTTTCCACTAGGAAACGCAAAGTAAATAGAGAGACCATATGCGGAAGCGGAAAAGTTTATAATTAAGGTGGTATCTGTTCGAATGCATAAGAAGAAAAGAAAAGGTTATTACAGGTAAAGTTTGTACAAAAGGAAACAAGCATGGGGTCCCAGTGAATAAGTAATGGAGGGAGACAACTAATCTTCAGAAGGAACGATCTTCCCATCCACCACTTCATTACAAATCGACACCATGGAGAGGTCGAGCTCGGGGTACTGGCAGGCGACTTGCTCCAGGGCGGCGTCGAATCCGGCGGCAAGGACTTGTGGGGGCGATCTGCCCTGGGCAGCGGCGATCTCCACCACCGAGTTGGGCACGGTTTGAGAACCCGACGCCAACTTGTGGGTTCGGGCAAGCGCCCTCAGTTCAGCTAATTTGCCTTTGCCCAACATGAGATCTGCACAGGGTAAAAATATACAAATAAGCGCAAAGGCAAAAGTGAAATATACGAGTACGTGTGCGAGTGATGCAAACCAATGGTGCATGAATTAAGAACCAAGTCCAGTGCGCAACAAGCAGGACGCCCAATAATAGATAACAGAGATGTGCAATCAACTCCAACACAAGACGAAAACCTAAATGTCGAGGTAAGTGCTGACCTATGTGAGCTTCGAGTTGGCCCTCGAGGAACTCGAAGGAGATTATTGCGGAGGTGGGAAAGGTGATGTTGGCGGCTGCTACTCTCTTCCAGAAGAGGCATAGATCCTTGTCCAACTCGCCCATGTTGTCAGGACTTCTTGGCCTTCTGAAGTTTTCTTTGGAGTCCTTCCCTTGTTTACCCAGTATAAGGGAAAGCCATCGAGCAGCGAGGGGTCTTGATCGTTTTGGCGCACTTGGACGAACTTTCCTTTCCAATCTTTGTAAGATTGCTGGAAGATAGAGAGGATCGACCTCCCAGCAATCCCGTTTAAGCTCACCCAGGGGCGGTCTCCAGGATTCTTGGCCTCGAACAAGAAAAGGAAGACGTCTACCGAAGCCGGTAGTCCCAAGTGCGTGCACATGATTTGAAATGCCCGCACGAATGCCCAGCTGTTGGGATGGAGCTGGGCAGCGGCAATGTTAAGCTCGGTTAATAGTTCCCGTTCAAAACGGGTGAAGGGAAGCCTGAGTTTCACCTTCTTGAAAAGGGTAGTGTAAACGAAGCAGAACAACTCGCCGTTGTTCCCCTTGTCATCCGCGCAGATTGGCACGTCAGGAGGGCAAGGCAGCACCATTAATTTGTCGTCATTCTCCTTGTGGAACGAGAGGTTGGGTTCGTCCCCCTTCTTCAACCGTAGCACCGCCAACGCAGAGTTTACTGAAGAGGTCTCCTTCAGCAAAGTTGGGGTGGCCCACGGGTAGAGTTTCTTATAGTCTTGTGTGGGAATGAAGGCTCCTCCGGCAACTGGTAAAGTTGCCTGAGCGAGGTTGGGACGAGAGGTTGTAGGCCTCTCAGCCTGGGAAGAAGGAGCACTAGATGCTCGTGGTAGGTTATGCGCTTGGGGTGGAGGGTTTCGTGATGAAGGAGGAGGATTCGCGGTGGTTTTCGTACGAGCCATCGTGGGAACTGCAAAGGAAAAGGGAAAAGGATGAACAAAGGTTACAGAGATCGACTCGATTGTGGACGAAGGATGGAAAACGAACGAACGGGAGTTCGTTGTGATGAATGTAATGGAAGACGAAGCCCTAAGTTACGAAAAGGAAGAAGAAGAGGAAACAACCCACAGCGTATGCACCAGGCAGATAATGGACGATGCGAATCGGTTAAAATGCAGCAAGTATCAACAGAAGAAGTAAAAGAGGTACCTTTCGATGATCAGATGAGCGTTGAAGAGAGTTGGAGATTGAGGGAGCTGAGAAGCGTTGTGGGTTTGCAGAGAAAACTCAGAACGTTTTGAGAAAGCAAGGAGATGATGAAATAGTAGAAATGAAAGGGTTTAAGGGTTTTTCAAAACGTTTTTGGAAGCGCAAACGACAACTGAAGATGACCGTTGATGAAGCCACGTGTCGAGCGATTGGAAAAAGGTGTTTGGTGGAGCGTCAGAAAAGCAGACAGTACGAACGTTTGGAATTCTGTGCCAGCGCCACGTAGATCGGCAGTGACGTGACCTCTTAGTCTTTTCGCTAGACAAGTCTTCGCTTAAGACTGGGGGGCTTGTGTACCGCCCAGGTAGTCGGAAGTGATGACGTGGCAGCAAGCTATTATATAGGCGTGTTGAACGGGGCACCTGGCTGGCAGAAGGGAAGGAAGTCGGGGGGCTCGTGTAGTCGCCAGTCATTAAGTTGGCGTGCTCCGATCTCTAGCATACCTAAACTGGCGGTCACCAGGTTTGTGATGAAGTTGCCGGATGCGAACCCAGACGACCAAGTGATCAGAGATCGCCGAAAGGAGGACATCGCCGAGGGATCAGGGAAGCTTGTTCCAGGCTTTCGAAGCAGAGGATGAAGTCGTCAGATGGTCATTCCCTAGCTAGCCAGAGGTCGAGGTCGGGGAACAGCTTACCCGGGCATGTACGATGAAGCAAGTGAAGTAGATCATGATGGCGGCCGGGACCACAGGGAAGTTGTGTATGATGACACCCGTACTCGCCACGCAGAAGAGATCACGCTCCAAGGCAGTTATGCGCTGAGTTGTTTCCTGCATAAGTGACTTATCCGAAAGCCTGAAGAGTAAGAGGTGACGCCCAAGTCAAGGATGCTCCAGATGGTGACACGTGTACAGCTGGATACGAGCCACGTGTCCAGATGTGTAACTGTCAGGAGAGAGAAAATGCCCAGGTATATAAGGAATCCTAACGAACTTCTGAGGTACGCGCGTTTTAGAATACTTCTTTTACGCTTGCGAGAACTTGAGTACGCTGAGAGAGAATTTTGCACGGTTCCTGAAGTTCTTAGTTTTCTCTTAGTATTTTGGTGGTTCAGTCGCTGACTTGGGCGTCGGAGCGTGATCGGCCGCAGCGGCGCCGTTCTGTCTTTTGCAGGTTCTTGAGGTGAATCAAGGCGAAGGACAGAAGCTAACACAGTACAAAGTTGATCCATAATTGACGAGGCAAGGCTCTTGCGTCCTGATCAACAGGCAGGATCACAAGCTACTGGAAAATATTTTTTATGCAAACTGTGCTTGATGTTTACTGATTTAACTGGAATGATATAGAGCGAACTGGATTATGAAATTTAAACCACAGAAACTTCAAGATGTTAACTCAATAATGGCACTGGAATTACTTAAAAACAGTAAGCCAATTAATTGAGATAAATTTTTCAAAATCGCTGCCAGATTACCGTATTTTTTCCGGCAGAATTGTAACTTTTTGTATTTTATTTATCATTTTTTGTGTACTTTGAATTTTTGAGTACTTCTTTTTTCTACTCTTTTCTAACACTTTGAAGAACACAAATCCAGAATTTCAGAATTTTCCAGTGAGTAAATCAATTGCAATAAGGAAAAACAATAAGCACGTTTTCAGAAAACAGAGTAATCCTAACAGGAATGAAAAACATAATTATGAACTAGCAAAGACATAATGGAAAATGATGTATAGGAACTTGTATAGATCTAAAATACAAGTATGAACTCAAAACTAAAACAGAAAATGCACAAAGGATCAAAACACAAGTTCAGAAAACTGGATTACACCAAAGCAAGAAACAAAAAATTCAATAAAAGTACTACAAGAAGTGATGACATTCATGGAAAAACATGACTATGACAAAACTTGTATGGATTCAAAAAGGAAAAAACACAAACACTTGGTATGCACAATTAAGAAAACAGCAAGAATACTCAATTATAATCCTAAAAACAGAAAAGAAACAACAAGAAGATAGAGCTCTTGAATTAAAAGTGCAACACAACTCAAAATTAAACAAGAACAAACCTAAGACTGATGATACCACATGATATGATTCCAATAGCAAGATATAGATGATTCTTTGACATTTTATGGAATCAACTTGAGTTGGAGAATGAATAGGCACTTTTAATAGAAATGGATCAATGTTCTATGTTTCAAGAACTCACCAAAACTAGTGCCAAAACACAAACTCGTATGGAAGTTCCAATTATTGTCAAATTGAACCGATTAAAATGAGAGGAAAAGTAAATGAACCGATTGAAACTCTAAAGAAAGCAATTGAACCGAATAAAACATGAAAAGGAGCTACTGAACTGAATTAAAACAGTAAGAAATTGAAAAGAACCGAACAAAAGTGCAAGAAAAGGAAGATGAACTGAATAAAAGAAACTACACTTGTTTTAGAGTTCATATGGACATGGAAATGGAAGAACTAAATGGAGAAGAGAGGAAACTTATGTGGATGAAGAACTTGATTGATGAACACGCCACTTGAAGTGTGATTGCTCCAAGATAAGTGTGAATTGCCGCCACTTGAGGGAACCAAGGCTCTCAAGATGAGACTAGGAAGAGGAGAAATCAAATCTCACTCACTCAATCACCAAATTGGGAGAGTTTCTTTACTACAAATTCCAAATCTGCATTATGAAGGACCTAAGCCCTCCTTTTATAGGAGCAAGGGCTGGTCATGAAGCTTACAAAACAAGCTAACCAAAAGTCCCTTGCATGCTACTCACTTCTAGCACCTAAAGTGAAGCATGAAGAGTCACCTTCTAGAAAATTCTAAACTAATGCCTAAATATGCTTTTACAAAAGAGGTATCTAAGGTTTCCCTCTAAGCACCTTTCCTAAAAACTATGTATTTAAACATTCTATATTATTTACAAATTTATAAAAGAAACTATAAAGAGATATATTTAAATGAAGCCTATTCTTGAAAGCTTGTAGACTTCTTTGGCTTTATGGCTTGATCCTCTCTTTATTTTATGTCTTCTTTTAAATTTTGAAAAGACTAAAAGGAAGAACTTCAAATGTGTAGGTGAATAACCTCTCCCTTCATTAATAAAAGCCTCCTTTATTTGGAATTGTGGCTGGACTCAAACCTCAAAAAATGCCTCCAAAGTGATGTGGGAAAAGTTTGGGTCAAAAGGAATTGATCTTGGTGGGGATGGTGCATAGCCATCTTTGGTGATTTTGGTGTTTTGGCTTGATCTTGTGACTCGGTGATGTGAGGGTTGAAAACGAAAATCAAGGTTTTGGAAATGTGGTTGGACTCAAACCTAACAAATGCCTCCAAAGTGATGTGGAAAAGTTTGGAGCAAAAGGAATTGATATTGACATGGTTGGTGCATAGCCAAGTTTGGTGATTTTGGTGTTTTGGCTTGATTTTGTGACTTGGTATTGTGTGGGGTGAAAAACGAAAAATCATGGTTTTTGAAATTTGGCTGAATTCAAACCTCATAAATGCCTCCAAAGTGACGTGGGAAAAGTTTGGGAGCAAAAGGAATTGATCTTGGTGTGGTTGGTGCCAAGCCAAGTTTGGTAATTTTGGTGTTTTGGCTTGATTTTGTGATTTGGTGGTGTGAGGGGAGAAAAACGAAAAATCATGCTTTTTGAAAACTGGATGGACTCAATCCTTTGAAATGCCTCCAAAGTGATATGGGAAAAGTTTGGGAGCAACAGGAATTGATCTTGGTGTGGATGGTGCTAAGCCAAGTTTGGTGATGTTGTTGATTTGGCTTGATTTTGTGACTTGGTGGTGTGTGGGGTGAAAAACGAAAATCATGGTTTTGGAAAAGTGGCTGGACTCAAACCTCAAAAATTCCTCCAAAGTGATGTGGGATAAGTTTGGGAGAAAAAGGAATTGATCTTGGAATGGTTGGAGCATAGACAAGTTTGGTGATTTTTGTATCTACGTCATTTTGTGACTTGGTGGTGTGAGGGGTGAAAAACGAAAATCAAGGTTTTGGAAATGTGGTTGGCCTCAAACCTAACAAATGCCTCCAAAGTGATGTGGGAAAATTTTGGGAGCAACAGGAATTGATCTTGGTGTGGATGGTGCTAAGCCAAGTTTGGTGATGTTGTTGATTTGGCTTGATTTTGTGACTTGGTGGTGTGTGGGGTGAAAAACGAAAATCATGGTTTTGGAAAAGTGGCTGGACTCAAACCTCAAAAATTCCTCCAAAGTGATGTGGGATAAGTTTGGGAGAAAAAGGAATTGATCTTGGAATGGTTGGAGCATAGACAAGTTTGGTGATTTTTGTATCTACGTCATTTTGTGACTTGGTGGTGTGAGGGGTGAAAAACGAAAATCAAGGTTTTGGAAATGTGGTTGGCCTCAAACCTAACAAATGCCTCCAAAGTGATGTGGGAAAATTTTGGGGGCAAAAGGAATTGATCTTGGCATGGTTGGTGCATAACCAAATTTTGTGATTTTGGTGTTTTGGCTTGATTTTGTGATTTGGTGGTGTGTGGGGTAAAAATCGAAAATCATGGTTTTAGAAATGTGGCTAGACTCAAACCTCACAAATGCCTCCAAAGTGATGCGGGAAAACTTTGGGAGCAAAAGGAATTGATCTTGGCATGGTTGGTGCATAGCCAAGTTTGGTGATTTTGGTGTTTTGGCTAGATTTTTGTGACTTGGTGGTGTGAATGGTGAAAAACGAAAATCATGGTTTGGAAAAATTGGGTGGACTCAATCCTCTGAAATGCCTCCAACGTGATGTGGGAAAAGTTTGGGGGCAAAATGGTTGCTGCTAAGCCAAGTTTTGTGATTTTGGTGTTATGGCTTGATTTTGTGACTTGGTGGTGTGTGGGGTGAAAAACGAAAATCATTGTTTTGGAATTGTGGCTGGACTCAAACCTCAAAAAAATGCCTCCAAAGTGATGTGGGAAAAGTTTGGGCCAAAAGGAATTGATCTTGGTGGGGTTGGTGCATAGCCAAGTTTGGTGATTTTGGTGTTTTCGCTTGATCTTGTGACTCGGTGGTGTGAGGGTTGAAAACGAAAATCAAGGTTTTGGAAATGTGGTTGGACTCAAACCTAACAGATGCCTCCAAAGTGATGTGGGAAAAGTTTGGAGCAAAAGGAATTGATATTGACATGGTTGGTGCATAGCCAAGATTGGTGATTTTGGTGTTTTAGCTTGATTTTGTGACTTGGTGTTGTGTGGGGTAAAAAACGAAAATCATGGTTTTAGAAATGTGACTGGTCTCAAACATCACAAATGCCTCCAAAGTAATGTGGGAAAACTTTGGAGGCAAAAGGAATTGATCTTTGTATGGTTGGTGTATAACCAAGTTTGTTGATTTTGGTGTTTTGGCTTGATTTTGTGACTTGGTGGTGTGTGGTGTGAAAAACGAAAAATCATGGTTTTTTAAATTTGGCTGAATTCAAACCTCATAAATGCCTCCAAAGTGATGTGGGAAATGGTTTGCAGCAAAAGGAATTGATCTTGGTATGGTTGGTGTATAGCCAAGTTTGGTGATTTTCGTGTTTTTGTTTGATTTTGTGACTTGGTGGTATGTGGTGTGAAAAACAAAAATCATGGTTTTGGAAAAGTGGCTGGGCTCAAACCTCACAAATTCCTACAAAATGATGTGGGAAAAGTTTAGGAACAAAAGGAATCGATCTTGGTGTACTTGGTGCATAGCCAAGTTTGGTGATTTTGCTGTTTTGGCTTGATTTTGTGACTTGGTGGTGTGTGGGGTGAAAAACAAAAATCATGGTTTTGGAAAAGTGGTTGGACTCAAACCTCACAAATGCCTGCAAAGTGATGTGGGATAAGCTTGGGAGCAAAAGGAATTGATCTTGGCATGGTTGGTGCATAGCCAAGTTTTGTGATTTTGGTGTTTTGGCTTGATTTTGAGACTTGGTGGTGTGTGGGGTGAAAAACAAAAATCATGGTTTTGGAAAAGTGGTTGGACTCAAACCTCACAAATGCCTGCAAAGTGATGTGGGATAAGCTTGGGAGCAAAAGGAATTGATCTTGGCATGGTTGGTGCATAGCCAAGTTTTGTGATTTTGGTGTTTTGGCTTGATTTTGTGATTTGGTGGTGTGTGGGGTGAAAAACGAAAATCATGGTTATTGAAATGTGGCTGGACTCAATCCTCATAAATGTCTCCAAAGTCATGTGGCAAAAGGTTGGGACCAAAAGGAATTGATCTTGGTATGGTTGGTGTATAGCCAAGTTTGTTGAATTTGGTGTTTTGGCTTGATTTTGTGACTTGGTGGTGTGTGGGGTGAAAAACGAAAAATCATGGTTTTTGAAATTTGGCTGCATTCAAACCTCATAAATGCCTCCAAAGTGACGTGGGAAAAGTTTGGGAGCAAAAGGAATTGATCTTGGTATGGTTGGCGCTAAGCTAACTTTGGTAATTTTGTTGTTTTGGCTTGATTTTGTGATTTGGTGGTGTGTGGGGAGAAAAATGAAAAATCATGCTTTTTGAAAACTGGATGGACTCAATCCTTTCAAGTGCCTCCGAAGTGATATGGGAAAAGTTTGGGAGCAACAGGAATTGATCTTGTTGTGGTTGGTGCTAAGCCAAGTTTGGTGATGTTGTTCTTTTGGCTACATTTTGCGACTTGGTGGTGTGTGGGGTGAAAAACGAAAATCATGGTTTTGGAAAAGTGGTTGGTCTCAAACCTCACAAATGCTTCTAAAGTAATGTGGGAAAAGTTTGGGGGCAAAAGGAATTAATCTTGGCATGGTTTGTGCATAGCCAAGTTTGGAGATTTAGGTGTTTTGGCTAGATTTTGTGGCTTGGTGGTGTGAAGGGTGAAAAACGAAAATCATGGTTTGGAAAAACTGGGTGGACTCAATCCTCTCAAATGCCTCCAAAGTGATGTGGGAAAAGTTTGGGGGAAAAATGGTTGGTGCATAGCCAAGTTTGGTGATTTTGGTATTTTGGCTTTATTTTGTGACTTGGTGAAGTGTGGGGTGAAAAACGAAAATCATGGTTTTGGAAATGTGGCTTGACTCAAACCTCACAAATGCCTCTAAAGTGATGTGGGATAAGTTTGGGAGCAAATGGAATGGATCCTTGCATGGTTGGTGCTTAGCTAAGTTTGGTGATTTTGGTATTTTGGCTTAATTCTGTGACTCGGTGGAGTGTGGGGTGAAAAACGAAAATCATGGTTTTGGAAATGTGGCTGGGCTCAAAACTCACAAATGCCTCTAAAGTGATGTGGGCAAAGTGATGTGGGATAAGTTTGGGAGCAAAAGGAATTGATCTTGGCATGGTTGGTGCATAGCCAAGTTTGGTGATTTTGGTATTTAAGTCTGATTTTGTGACTTGGTGGTGTGAGGGGTGAAAAACGAAAATCAAGGTTTTGGAAATGTGGTTGGCCTCAAACCTAACAAATGCCTCCAAAGTGATGTGGAAAAAGTTTCGGGGAAAAAGGAATTGATCTTGGCATGGTTGGTGCATAGCCAAATTTGGTGATTTTGGAGTTTTGGCTTGATTTTGTGACTTTGTAGCGTTTGAGGTAAAAAATGAAAATCATGGTTTTGGTAATGTGGCTGGACTCAAACCTCACAATTGGCTTCAAAGTGTTGTGAGAAAAATTTGGAGGCAAAAGGAATTGATCTTGACATGGTTGGTGCATAGCCACGTTTGGTGATTTTGGCTTGATTTTGTGACTTGGTGGTGTGTTGGGTGAAAAATAAAAATCATGGTTTTGGAAATGTGGCTGGACTCAATCCTCACAAATGCCTTCAAAGTGATGTGGGACAAGGTTGTGAGCAAAAGGAATTAATCTTGGTATGGTTGGTGTATAGCCAAGTTTGGTGATTTTGGTGTTTTGGCTTGATTTTGTGACTTGGTGGTGTGTGGGGTGAAAAACGAAAGTCATGGTTTTTGAAATCTGGCTGCACTCAAACCTCATAAATGCCTCCAAAGTGACGTGGGAAAAGTTTGGGAGCAAAATGATGGAAGAGGGTCAAGCTCAACACCCCATCTTCCACAAACATCCAAGAAGAGCTCATAGGAAATCCATCATTTGGTATCATGAGCTATGGTTCTTCAAAGATGAGTATCTCTTTGTCATTTTCTTTTTGAGTTCTTCTTATTTCCTAGTTGTTCATCTTGTTTCCATATTGTCTTGCTGTTTTAATTTTCGTTTTGAATTGGTGTGCTGTTTGGAATTTTCCGATCGGTGCATCTTGTTCAATTGTTCTTGAGCAATCTTTGTGCAATTTTTTGTTAGGATTCCATATAGTTTGTGTTGCTGTTTTTATTTTAGGTATTTGGGTCCTTATTGCAATTTTAATTGGTTCATATTGTGTTCATTTGAGTCTTTTAATTTCTGAATCTAAATGTGTTTTGTCTAGTCATGTTCTTCCAAAAATGTCATGAAATCCTAGTAGTACTTTTTTTGGCTTATTTGTCTCTTGTTTTTGGTATAAATGCTTGATCTGAATCTGCTGTGTTTTTTATCCTTTGGTGCTTTTTATTTTTAGTTTGAGTTCATATTTGTGTGTTAGATCCACAGAAATTCCTTTCACTAATTCCATTGTGTTTCCTTTGGTATATCCTCTGTTTTACACCATTCTATTTTGGCTGATTTTGCTTATGAAAATTATTTTACACATAAGAAAATTCTGAGCCTCTGGATTTTGCAAGATTGAGGTGTTAGATAAAGGACAAAAAAAGAATCAGTTCAAAGAAAGAAATAGAAAAAAAATGATAAATATTACAAAAACAGTGTGCAATCCTGACGCTACAACTGGCGAATCTGAGCACTGATTTTAGAAAATTTATTATAAAAAAATGGTGCATGCGTTTGGGGTGAAACCAACGCCAAAACTTTGTTGAGATCTTGATCTGTTTGAATATCAATTTTCTGAAGCAAATATTAAAATTCCAGCTCAGCATAAATCTGTGAAAATCACGCTTTCTGGACCACAACAACTTGTTTTAGTGGTGCTGTTTTTGATTTTGAAATCAAATCTAGTGCTATTCCATAGGTTCCATTTTGTGTGCCATCCTTTCTTTGAGTACCTTTTATTTGCTTGTCTAATATTTCATTGAAACTCTTTCTAGTTGTCACATTTAATTTCATTTGTGTGGTGCTGTTTTTCAAATTAATTTGTTTCTTGCTTTAATTCTTTGACCTCTAAGCTTGGTGGTGGATTAATTATCAATTGGTACTTGATTGAGTGGGAATTGACTTGAGGGGAGTCTAGTTTGCTTAATAGGTGTTGGATTGAAGAATTAATTACCTAATTCCAAGAGGAACAAAGGCAAGGGGCAGAAACAAACACTTTTTAAATACACCACATACATTGGAGGGCCCAACAAAGAGGAGACAACAAAGGAAGTGCTAATAGAAAATCAACGAAGGGAGTCCCATCTAATTTCTTTGCAACTTAACTCTTGTTAATTACTTGTTTAATTACGAAATTAGACGGTGAGTGTGTCTTTAAGGGCTCCAAGTGTCCAAGAAGCCTCACCTAGGGCCGACTAGCTTAGAACTATCTAGCCTAGTTTTTGTTAATTGTTTTAATTGCATCTTTTTGCCTTAATTACCTACGTTTATCAAACTGTTTTGTATTGTTTAAGCTTTGTTAATTTTGCTTGGTTGATTAGATAGTTTGCATTGTTTTCTTGCATTAAAATTTGATTTCTCCAACTTAATTGTGTTTTCAGTGGTTTACCAAGAGAAAGATTTGTGTGAAGACATTAAGGGATAGTTTTTGGCTAAGGCAAGACTTGGTATTTAAGTAGTCCATTGTGACTCACCTCTCTTACCTCGAAAACTACCTTCTTTAACTTCCCTCATTTTTCTCAAGGTAAAACATTTCTAGACACAAAACTCTAGTCATGTCTTCTCATTCTTCAAAGTCTATGGAAAGTGATGTGAAATCCATCAAATCCCTTTTAAAACAACTTGCCAAGGATGTTCAATTAATTTCCTATAGACAATTGGAGAACGAGTCTAAAATCAATGAACTAACTAGAGCAAAGGAAGAGAAATCACAAAATTCAAAAAAATCTCATACTCATGCATCTCATTCAAAGGAAGATGAGTCTCTAGGGGAGGGAAGCCTTATAATCAATGACTATTACCAACCACCCCCTAGAAGAAATAGGCAAAGGGAGCAAGAGGGCACAAAGGAGGCTAGGGTAGACCTACCTCATTTCCATGGTAAGGAGAACGTAGAAATCTACCTAGATTGGGAAATGAAAGTAGAACAACTCTTTGCTTGCCATAGGGTGAGTGAAGAACGCAAGGTACCTTTAGCCACCCTTAGCTTCCAAGGGAACGCCATGTATTGGTGGACCTCTCTCGAAATAGAAAGACGTCTTCATAGGGAACCTCCCATTAAGTATTGGAATGACCTTAGGGGAGCCCTAACACGTCGACACATACCCTCATACTACCATAGGGAGTTAATGGACAAGCTCCAAAGACTCCAACAAAAGAATATGAGTGTAGAGGAGTATAGGCAGAAAATGGAGCTCTATATGATGAGAGCATCCATTAGAGAAGAGGAGGACACCACCATAGCAAGATTCCTTAGTGGCCTCTCTCTTGACATAAGAGATAGGGTAGAACTCCTTCCCTACCAAGACTTCAATGACTTGGTTCAACTTTACATTAAAGTTTGATCCTGCCGGTTGACCAAAACGCAAGAATCTTGCCACGTCAAAGGTATCTCCCTATGGATCGGCTTTGCACCACGCTAGCTTCCGTCCTTCACACCTCGATTCTCCTCAAGAACCTGAAAAAGACAGAGTGGCGCCACTGCGGCCGATCACCAAATACTAAGAGAACAAGAACCGTGCAAATCCTCTCTCACAGTCAGCTCTAACTCGCAAGCGTAAAGTGTATGAACTGAACGTGCGTACCTCAGAAAGTTCGTTAAGAACTCTTATATACCTGGTGGCTTTCTCTCTCCTGGCAGTTACAGATTTGGACACGTGGCTTGCATCCAACTGTACACGTGCCATCATCTGGAGGCTCCCTGACTTGGCGCTGCTTCTGCTCTCATTTTGGCTAAGTTACTTATGCATGGTACTGCCCAGTGCATAGCTAACCTGGGGAGGGCGATCTCTACTGGAACTGGCGAGTTAGGGGCCTTCATACACCTTCCCTGTGGTCTCGCCGGCCGCATTCATAATCTGCTTCTCCTTCATCTTCGGCGATGTGCTTGCTCTGGCGATCTCCAATGACTAGGTCGCCTGAATCTACATCTGGCGACTTCATCCTTGAACCTGGCGATCGCCGACTCTGGTAAGCTGGTGATCGGAACACGCCAATATAACAACTGGCGACTACACGAGACCCCCGACTTCCTTCCCTTCTGCCAACCTGGCGCCTTGTCAACACGCCTATACTGTGGCAGGATGCCACGTCATCACACCCGACCACCAGGGCGGTACATGTTCTAAACGCGCGTACCTTAGAATCTGTTAAGAGTTCCTTGTATACCTGTGCATTTTCTCTCTCCTGACGGTTACACCTCTGGATACGTGGCTTGCATCCAGCTGTACACTTGTCACCATCTAGAACGTCTTCTGCTTGAGCGCCACTTCTACTCTACAGGCTGTTCGACCAAGTTACTCAGATAAGGAGCAACTCGGTGCATAGCTGCCTTGGAGCGCGATCTCTTCTAATGGCGAGCACGGGGTGTCACCATGCACACCTTCTCTGTGGTCTCGCCTGCCGCTATCACGATCTACATTACTTGGTCATCGTCCAGGTTCTGGTAAACTGTTCCCTGGCCTCAACCTCTGGCTAGGGAATGATCATCTGATAACTTCATCCTTCGTACTCGTGCCCTTTGAAAGCTTTGAACAAGCTTTCCTGATCTTTCGGCAATGTCCTCCTCTCGTCGATCTCTGACCACTTGGTCGTCTAAGCTCGCATACGGCGGCCACGACACAAGCCTGGTGACCGCCGGTTTAGATATGCTAGAGATCGGAGCACGCCAACTTAACGATTGGCGACTACACAGACTTCCCGATGTCCTTCCCTTCTGTCAGCCAGGTGTTCCGTTCAACACGCCTATATTTTCGCTCGCTGCCACGTCATCACTCCCGACTACCGGGTCGGTACACAAGCCCCCCAGTCTTAAGCGAAGACTTGTCTAGCGAAAAGACTAAGAGGTCACATCACCGTTGATCTACGTGGCGCTGGCACGAAATTCCGAACGTCCGTACCCTCTGCTTTCCTGACGCTCCACCAAACCCCTTTTTCTAATCGCTCGACACGTGGCTTCATCAACGGTCATCTTCAGCTGTCGTTTGCACTTCCGAAAACGTTTGAAAAACCCTTAAACCCCTTGCACTTCCACTGTTCCATCATCTTTCTGCACTCTCAAACGCTCTGAGTTTTTCTCTGCGAACCCACGAAGCTTCTCAACTCTCTCAATCTCCAACTCTCTTCAATGCTCATCCGATCACAAAAAGGTACCCCTTTTACTCCTTCTGTTGATGTTTGCTGCATTTTAACCGATTCGCATCATCCATTATCTGTCTGAAGCATACGTTGTGGGATGCTTTTTCCTTTTCTCCTTCTCTCGTAGCTTAGGGCTTCGTTCTTCGTCACGTTCATTCCAGCAAACTCTTGTTCGTTCGCTCTGTCTTCTCCATTCTTGATCGAGTCGTTCTGTTGGCTTTGTTTCATCCCTTTCATTTTCCTTTCCAGTTCCTGCGATGGCTCACACAAAATCCACCGCGAACCCTCCTTCTTCGTCGCGAAACCCTCCACCCCAAGCGCGTAAGGTTGCTCTTGGGGCAAATCCTCCACCAGCGCGCAATCTACCACGAGCCTCTGATGCTCCTTCTAACCAGGCTGAGAGGCCTGCAACTTCTCACGCCAACCCCGCTCAGGGAACTCCGCCGGTCGCCGGAGGGGCCTCCCTACCTCCAACAGACTACAAGGAACTCTACCCTTGGGCCACCTCAACTTTGTTAAAAGAGACTTCTTCAATAAACACGGAGTTAGGCGTGCACTAATTAAGGAAAGGGGACCAATCCGAGCTCACATTCCATAAGGAGCACGACAGCAAAATGACCGTGCTGCCCTGCTTCCCGGGTGAACCGATTTGCGCGGATGATAAAGGGAATAACGGCGAGTCGTTCTGCTTTATCTACGCCACCTTCTTCAAGAAAGTGAAGCTCAGACTTCCTTTTACCCGCTTCGAGAGAGAGCTACTAACAGAGCTCAACATCGCCCCTGCCCAGCTTCATCCCAACAGCTGGGCGTTCGTGAGGGCGTTCCAAATCATGTGTGCCCACTTGGAGCCAGCTTTAGTTGACGTCTTCCTGTTTCTGTTCGAGGCTAAGAATCCTGGAGATCGCCTCTGGGTTAGCTTAAACGGGATTGCTGGGAGGTCAATCCTCTCGATCTTCCAGCAATCTTACTGATCCTGCCTGTTGACCAGAACGTTGGATCTTGCCTCGTCAAACTTGGATCGACGTGTGCACCGCTTCAACCTCCGTCCTTCGTCGCGATCCACCTCAAGAACCTGCAAAAGAACAGAGCGGCGCCGCTGCGGCCGATCGCACTCCAACGCCCAAGTCAGTGACTGAACCACCAAATACTTCAAGAGCAAAACTCTAGAACTCTCAAGGAACCGTGCAATGTTCTCTCTCACAGTATGCTCAAGAACTCGCAAGCGTAAAGAATACAATCTGAACGTGCGTACCTCAGAAGTTCGTTGGGAAACCCTTTTATACCTGGTCACTTTCTCTCTCCTGGCAGTTACACACCTGGACACGTGGCTCGCATCCAGTCGTACACGTGCCATCATCTGGAGCCCCCTTGACTTGGGCGCTGCTTCTGACTCTCCTTTGGCTAAGTTACTTATGCATGGTGCTGCCCAGTGCATAGCTAACTTGGGAGCGCGATCTCTACTGGAATTGGCGAGTTAGGGTGCCTTCGTACACCTTCCCTGTGGTCTCGCCGGCCGCCTTCATAATCTGCACCACCTTCATCTTCGGCGATGTGCTTGCTCCGGCGATCTCTAATCACTTGGTCGCCTGAGTTTACATCTGGCGACTTCATCTTTAACCCGGTGACCGCCGGGTCTGGTGTGCTGGAGATCGGAGCACGCCAACATAATAACTGGCGACTTCACGAACCCCCCGACCTCCTTCCCTTCGGCCAACCTAGCGTCTCGTCAACATGCCTATACTGTAGCTTGGTGCCACGTCATCACTTCCGACTACCAGGGCGGTACACTTACAAAGACTGGAAAGGAAAGTTCGTCAAGGTGCGCCCAAACGAGCAAGACCCTTCCCTGCTCGACGGCTTCCCCTTGTACTGGGTACACAAGGGGAACAAAGACTCCAAAGAAAGCTTCAGGACGCCAAGGAGTCCCGACAACATGGGGGAGTTGGACAAGGATCTCTGCCTTTTCTGGAAGAGCGTAGCAGCCGCCAACATCACTTTCCCCACCGCCTCAATAATCTCCTTCGAGTTCCTCGAGGGCCAACTTGAAGCTCACATAGGTTAGCCCTTACCTCGACACCAAGGCTTTCGTTTTGTGTTGGAACTTGATCCTGCCTGTTGACCGGAACGCTGGAAACTGCCTCGTCAAAGGATCGACGTGTGCACCGCTTCAAACCTCCGTTCCTCTTCGAGATCCACCTCAAGAACCTGCAAAGAAACAGAGCGGCGCCGCTGCGGCCGATCGCACTCCAACGCCCAAGTTAGTGACGGTATTACCAAATACTAAGAGAACAAGAACCGTGCAAATCCTCTCTCATAGTAAGTTCTATAACTCGCAAGCGTAAAGAGTATAATCTGAACGTGCGTACCTCAGAAAGTTCGTTAAGAACTCTTATATACCTGGTAGCTTTCTCTCTCCAGGCAGTTACAGACTTGGACACGTGGCTCGCATCCAACTGTACACGTGCCATCATCTGGAGGCTCCTTGACTTGGCGCTGCTTCTACTCTCATTTTGGCTAAGTTACTTATGCATGGTACTACCCAGTGCATAGCTAACTTGGGAGTGCGATCTCTACTGGAACTGGCGAGTTAGGGGCCTTCATACACCTTCCCTGTGGTCTCGCCGGCCGCCTTCATAATCTGCTTCTCCTTCATCTTTGGCGATGTGCTTGCTCTGGTGATCTCCGATGACTAGGTCGCCTGAATCTACATCTGGCGACTTCATCTTTAACCCGGTGATCGCCGATTCTAGTAAGCTGGAGATCGGAACACGCCAACTTGACAACTGGCGACTACGCGAGCCCCCCGACTTCCTTCCCTTCTGCCAACCTGGCGCCTTGTCGACACGCCTATACTGTAGCAGGATGCCACGTCATCACTCCCGACTTCCAGGGCGGTACACAAGCCCCCCAGTCTTAAGCGAAGACTTGTCTAGCGAAAAGACTGAAAGAGCCACGTCAGCACCGATCTACGTGGCACTGACGCAGAATTCCAAGCGGTTGTACCTTCTGCTGCTCTGACGCTCCACCAAACCCCTCACTCATCGCTCGACACGTGGCTTCATCAACGGCTCTCTTCATTTGCCGTTTGCGCTTCCTAAACCCATTTCGAAAAAACTCTTAAACCCATTTTCACTTCACACTGTTCCATCACTTTCTTCGTGCTTGCAAACGCTCTAACTTCCTTCTGCGAAAACTCTCAACGCTCTCCAACACTCTAGATCACCATCTTCCTCCATCGTCTTCCTGATCATCGAAAGGTACCTACTTTCCTTCATCTGCTGGTTTTTCTTGCATTTTCACCGATTCGCATCATCCTGTAACTGCTTGGTGCATACGCTGTGGGTTGCTTTTTTTTTCATTTCTCTTTCTGCGTTTCTTAAGGCTTCGTCAATCGTCGCGACGAACCTACATTCGTTCGTTTTTCACCTTCCTTCTATGATCGAGTCAGCCTCTGTAGCCCCTGATCATTTTTCCTTTTCTTCTTTCTTTGCAGCTGCAACCATGACTCGCTCAAAGATCACCCCGAACCCTCCTCCTTCATCACGAAACCCCCCTTCACAAGCACACGATCCACCACGAGTTCGTGGCGCTTCATCTTCCCAGGCTGAGAGGCCTGCGTCTTCCCGTCCTGTTCTGGCCCAGGCGACTCCACCCATCGCCGGAGGAGCCCCCGTTCCCCTGCCAGACTTCAAAACCTTGTACCCCTGGGCCAACTCGACCCTTCTGAGGGAGACATCCTCTGTGAATACTGCGGGAGCAGTTTTGCGGCTAACTAAGGGGGATGAGCTTCATCAATCTTTTCACAAGGAGCACGACGAGAAGATGATGGTGCTTCCTTGCCCCCCCGATCTGCCTGTTTGCGCCGATGACAAGGTGAGCGCCGACGGGCCCTTCTGCTTCATCTACACGACCTCACTCAAGAAGGTGAAGCTCAAGTTCCCTTTCACCCGATTCGAGAGGGAACTCCTAACCGAGCTCAACATTGCCGCCGCCCAGCTTCACCCCAACAGCTGGGCGTTTGTTCGAGCTTTTCAAGTGATGTGCGACCACCTGGGGTTGCCCGCATCGGTGGATGTATTCCTGTTCCTCTTCGAAGCCAAGCACCCAGGAGACCGCCTGTGGATCAGCTTGAACGCGATTGCTGGGAGGTCCATCTTTGCTATCTTCCAGCAATCCTACAAGGACTGGAAGGGGAAGTTCGTCCAAGTGCATGCGAACGACAAGGACGCCTCCCTTCTCGATGGCTTCCCCTTGTACTGGGTGGACAAGGGGAAGAAGGAGTCCAAGAGCTGCTTCAGGAGGCCCAGAAGTCCCGACAGCATGGGAGCTTTGGACAGAGATCTCTGTCTCTTCTGGAAGAGGGTGGCGGACGCCAATATTACTTTCCTTACCACCACCTTGATATGCTTCGAATTCTATGAAGACCAGCTAGATATTCGAATAGGTTAGGACATTAAACTATTGTTTTGATACTGCTTCTGTTTAGCTGTTTCTGGGCGTCTTGTGCCTTATGCGCAAGACTTTGGTTTTACCTTTCCTGCACATATCATCTGCTTTGCTGTTTTACTACCTTATGCACTTATTTTTTCCTTGAGTTAACCCATGCATTTTCGTTCCATGCAGACAACATGTTGGGCAAAGGCATGCTCGCCGAATTGAAGGCGCTCGCCCGAAACCACGGGTTGGCGACGGGCTCCCAAACAGTGCCCAACTCGGTGGTGGAGTCTGCCATCGTCCACGGGCAATCGCCACCCAAGGAACCTGCCCAACGCAAGAAACTGGTCCTTAAGAGACCTAAAAGGAAAGCCCCTCAAGTCATCCATGAGGAGGAAGAAGAGGATGACGAGGTCACCGAGGATGGCCTCGTTACAAAGAGGAAGAGGGTGGCACCTTCTTCACCACCTGCTCCACCCCCTCTTCCCACCTCAACACCACCATCGACACCTGCTCCTCCTCCATCATCGCCACCCCCACAGGCTCCTGCCTCTCCAGTCCAAGCGGTCCCACTGGCCACTGCGCCACCTGCAGTTGAGGCCCAAGAGCCAAACTTCCTGGAGGACCCCCCAAGCGCCTCTACACCCTATGTGTCAGCTGGAGGGGGTCCCCCTTCAAACGCCTCAGCTGCAGAAGATGCTCCAATCGGGGATGAGGTTGCTCATACCTCTCCGATTCTGATCACCGAATCCCCGATTCCGTTGCCACGCCAGGAAGCAACTACTGAAGAACCTGCTAAGGAAGGGGGCGACGAGAACCCACAACAGGCCCACCTGGCGCCTCTCCAAGCAGCAAACCTCCCTTTGGAGGTCACAAGGATGTGGGAGCCTCTAACTGCCAAGCTGAAGACCATAGCAGAGGATATCCCGGTGATCATAACCAGAGCTGTGGAGAGCTCAACCAGGAGGCTCCAAGACGACCTCTTCAACCTCAAAACCGAAAAAAGCACCATGAGGGTCGAGGTGGAGAAGTTGTCTTTCAGCCTGACGCTCGCAGAAATTGAACACTCCCGAGTGGAGGATGCAATGAACACCGAGCTCAGGCTGGCGTGCAAGGAGGCCACTGACCTTCGCCACAAGGTGCATCAACTTGCTCAAGAGAAGGTCGAATTGGAGAGCAAGATTGTGCCTCTTCGCGCCAGGGCGGTTGACCTGGAGGCTCTCATGAAAGCTGACGCCGCTAAGGTGCAAAAACTGGAGCAGAGGTCGATCGACCAAGAGAAATTACTTGGGCAAGTGGAAAAGGCGAGGGACGACGCCATAGCTGATCTTGCCGAGGCCAACAAAGAGAAAGGAAAGGCAGTCGCTGAACTAGCCCAAGCGCAAGCGGAAACCAAGAAGGTTACTGAAGACCTTCTCCAGGCTCAAGAGACCAACGAACAACTCAAAAAATAGGTTGAAGAGTTGGAGCAACAGAATAAAGAGTTGAAAGAGCAAACTGAAGACCTCAAGAAGCGGATTGAGGAACTTCAGAAGCAAATTGAAGAACTCAAGCTAAACTCTGCTCAAATTCTGGCTGCTGGATTTGAAGCTGCGCGGGAACTATTTGCTTGCCTATTCCCCGACCTGGATCTCAGCATGGTGTCGCTGAACAATGAAGTAGTAGATGGAAAAGTCGTTCCTGCTGAAGACTAATCAACTCTTCTTCATCTACTACCTTCGTGTTTTCCCTTGTATTATTCTGTAATAAACTCGTGTATATGTGCCTTTAACAGATACTTATCTTAATGACAAAGTTTGGGTATTCCCTCTCCTGACTTCTTTACGCGCTTTAACCTTCTTTGCATGTTTAACTTTGTCGGATTTAACTTAATGATTTTGCAAACACGACTTTTGACTTAACTGCTTCGAACCACTTCAAACTTAAGCAATAATCACTTTAACCAACTTGTACTCTTAAGGCAACTAACCTTATCGTAAGAATATCCCTCAAGCAGCGAACTGTAACTCAGTTACTGGCTCAAACACCGTCCCACTCGACCTGCCTTATCAAACAGGTCTTTCAACCTTCTCGCCGCTGTTTGAACTCTTCCTGATCGCCAAAGACTCTTGGTGATATCAGCTTCTTTCCAGCCTCCCGCTTTGGCCATTGTTTCTTTATCTGGGGGTAGAAACGCCTTTTGGGATCCTTCTTTACCTCCCTGAACTTCAGAACGAAAGACCGGGTGACTAGGCGTTCTCTTCGAACCTACCTTAGCCACCTTCCAAACTTCTTCCACCCTCTGCACCATACCTGAACTCGTTCAAGACGAGAAGGATTTTATCTTGCCTAAGCTCGCATGTAGGCGAGAAGGTCTTTGAACTCGCCTGAACTCGCTCATTGGCGAGAAGGTCTTTAACTCGCCTGAACTCGCTCATCGGCGAGAAGGTCTTTAACGTGCCTGAACTCGCTCATCGGCGAGAAGGTCTTTAACTCGCCTGAACTCGCTCATCGGCGAGAAGGTCTTTAAACTCGCCTCTACATTGCCCCAGGGGTTACATCTTCTCGCCCCCAGAAACACGGAGGACTTTTCCTCTTTCTTGCCTGCACTCGCTCGACGGCGAGGAGGTCTTTAACTTGCCTCTACATTGCCCCAGGGGTTACATATTCTCGCCCCCAGAAACACGGAGGACTTTTTCTCTTTCTCGCCTGCACTCGCTCGACGGCGAGGAGGTCTTTAACTTGCCTCTACATTGTCCTAGGGGTTACATCTTCTGGCCCCCAGAAACACGGAGGACTTTTTCTCTTTCACGCCTGCACTCGCTCGACGGCGAGGAGGTCTTTAACTTGCCTCTACATTGCCCGAGGGGTTACATCTTCTCGCCCCCAGAAACACGGAGGACTTTTTCTCTTTCTCGCCTGCACTCGCTCGACGGCGAGGAGGTCTTTAACTTGCCTCTACATTGCCCCAGGGGTTACATCTTCTCGCCCCCAGAAACACGGAGGACTTTTTCTCTTTCTCGCCTGCACTCGCTCAACGGCGAGGAGGTCTTTAACTGGTGCCTCCGATCGCCGAAAAACGATGAGGACTTAAAAACTTTAACCGATGCCTCCAATCGCCGAAAAACGATGAGGACTTAAAAACTTTAACTGATGCCTCTAATCGCCGAAAAACGATGAGGACTTAAAAACTTTAACTGGTGCCTCCAATCGCCGAAAAATGATGAGGACTTAAAAACTTTAACTGATGCCTCCAATCGCCGAAAACGATGAGGACTTAAAACTTTTAGAAAGCACGCGGTATATCTTTACTTGCCTTAAATCACGTACAAGTGACAAGGTCTTTCTTCAAAACTTTTGGAAAATAGCACACATGCAATCTGAAAACGCCTTATACTTCGAAAACTCTTCTTTTATTGGGTGGCCTCGTTAAAAACCCTCCTTAGGGAAAAAAGAGTGCCCCCTTCAACTGTTTCAACAGAGACATTGTAATATGACTTTGTTTTTGTCTTTACTTACAAAGCTCTTAACTATTGTACAACTTCAGGTGCGTGGCGTTCCAGGTGCGAGGAATCGCCCCTCCTTCCAGCGTCTCTAAGCGGTAGGCGCCGTTCCCGAGCGCCTCGGTTATTCTGAACGGTCCCCCCACTTGGGTGACAGTTTATTCTCCATCTCGTACTGGTGGGCCTTCCTCATCACCAAGTCGCCTTCTCTAAACTGCCTTGGCATCACCTTCGAGTTGTATCTTCGTTCAATCCTTCTCTTCACGGCTTCAGCCTTCAATCTCGCCTCTTCCCTGACTTCATCCAGTAGATCCAGGTTTAGCCTCCTTTCTTCATTCGAGTCTTCCTCTACGAAGTTCTGGAATCTCGGCGAGCTCTCCTGAATTTCTACTGGAAACATGGCGTCACACCCATAGACCAAGCTGAAAGGGGTCTCATGGGTCCCTGACTGCTCGGTGGTGTGGTACGCCCAGACTATACGGGGTACCTCCTCAGCCCAACTTCCCTTGGCTTTCTCAAGCCTTCTCTTCAAACCTCTCAACAACACCCGATTAGCTGACTCCACCTGGCCATTTGTCTGAGGGTGCTCGACGGATGCAAACACTTGTTGAATTCCCACTCCTTCGCAAAGCTTCTTCAACAGGTGGCTTGCAAACTGCGTCCCATTATCCGACACCAGGCGTTTGGGCACTCCAAACCTGCACACGATGTTCTTCCACACGAAACCTTCGATCTTATGTGCGGTGATCTGGGCCACTGGTTCTGCTTCAATCCACTTGGTGAAATACTCAATCGCCACCACCAAGTACCTCATCTGCCTGATCGCCAGCGGGAAAGGTCCCAGGATGTCGATTCCCCAGGTATGAAACGGCCAAGGGCTATAGATCGACTTCAACTCCTCGGGAGGTGCCTTGTGCCAATCGGCGTGCTGTTGGCATTGTTTACAACACTGGGCATACTTCTTGCAATCTTCTCTCATCGATGGCCAGTAGTAGGCTGCACGGAGAGTCCTCGCGGTCAGAGCTCGACCCCTAACGTGGCTTCCGCATATACCCTCGTGGAGCTTTGCCATGATTCTCGTGCACTTCTCGCCGTGTACGCATTCCAGGAGTGGGTGAGTGAACCCAAACCTGTACAGATCGCCATCAATCAATGTGTACTTGCTGGAATTTTTCTTTACCTTCCTAGCTTCTGTCGGATCCAGTGGGAGGAGGCCATCTGCCAGGCACCGCTTGTACTGGGTTATCCAGGTGTCTGGCTCCTGGATGGCACATACCTGCGCCATATTCACCTTCTCTCCTCGACATGCTCTAATTCTCGGCGATCTCAGAGTTTCTTGCGTCAAGGACTTATGGCTTCTCGCTGCTTTCTTCGTCGACTTGCTTATCTGAAGGACCAGGTGATCTGCTACAAATGCCCTTGGCGTCTTCAGAGTTTCTTGAATCACCGTCCTCTGCCTACCCCCCTTGCCTGAGCTGGCGAGCTTAGCAAGCAAGTCAGCTCGGGCATTCTGCTCTCTGGGTACATGTACTACTTCAAAGGAGGCAAAGGAACTCTTCAATTCCTGCACATACGCCAAGTAAGCCGCCATTTGTGGATCTTTAGCCTGGAACTCGCCTGTTACTTGCCCCGTGACTAGCAGCGAGTCACTCTTAGCCATCAGCACCCTAGCTCCCATCTCCTTGGCTAGCAGAATCCCGGCGATCAGCGCCTCATACTCTGCTTGATTGTTGCTGGCTTTGAAGGAGAACCTCAGAGATTGCTCGATCAGCACGCCGTTGGGTCCTTCCAAAATGACTCCAGCACCGCTACCCTGCTGGTTCGACGATCCATCCACCGAGAGTACCCAACGGAAATCGTCTCCTTCAACTCGCGTCGCCTCTGATGAGAGCTCAACCACGAAATCTGCAAAGATTTGCCCCTTGATCGGGCCTCGGGGCTCATATTTAATATCAAACTCTGACAACTCTACAGCCCACTTCACCATCCTTCCCGCAACGTCAGGTTTCTTCAAAACCTTCTGGATGGGCAGGTCAGTCATCACCAGTATTGTGAAGCTATGGAAGTAGTGGCGCAACCTCCTCGCCGAAAATACCACAGCTAGTGCAGCCTTCTCCAGGGCCTGATATCTCGTTTCTGGGCCCTGCAACACCTTGCTCACAAAATAGATAGGCTTCTGAGCCTGATCTTGATCCTGGGCAAGCACCGCACTCACCGCCCTCTCAGTTACAGCAAAATACAACCTGAGAGGGATCCCCACCAGCGGTGTGCACAGAACCCGCGGGCTCGCCAGATACTCCTTCAGCTTGACGAAAGCTTCCTCGCACTCTTTCGTCCAAACGAACTTATTATTGCGCCGCAGCCACTGAAAATAGGGATGCCCCTTTTCTCCGCTAGCCGACACGAAGCGAGATAGGGCTGCCATCTGACCTGTTAGCTGCTGGACTTCTTTCACCGTAGCTGAGCTCCTCATCGCCAAGATGGCGGCACACTTGTCTGGGTTGGCTTCTATTCCTCTTTCAGTCAAGAGGAAACCCAAAAACTTTCCAGCCTCCACGCCGAAAATACATTTCTCTGGATTCAGCTTTAATCTGAACTTGGCGATCGTCGTGAACAACTCTTCCAAGTCTGCGACGTGCTTGCTTTTTTCCGGCGAGGTCACGACCATGTCATCGACGTAAGCTTGCACGTTCCTTCCCAGCATTGGTGCAAGTACTCGATCCATCAGCCTCAGGTACGTGGCCCCCGCGTTCTTCAGCCCAAACGGCATCACCTTATAGCAGTAGCACGATCTCTCCGTCATGAAGGCTGTCTTCTCTTCATCCATGGGATGCATCTTGATCTGATTGTATCCCGAGAAGGCATCCAGGAAACTCAGCAACTTGCACCCTGCAGCACTATCGACCAGGGCATCAATGCTTGGCAAAGGATACGAATCCTTTGGGCAAGCTTTGTTCAGGTCGGTGAAATCGACGCACATGCGCCATTTCCCGTTACTCTTCTTTACCAGCACGACATTTGCCAGCCATTCAGGGTACTGGACTTCCCTGATGTGGCCTGCGGCAAGGAGCTTCTGTGTTTCATCTCTAATCGCCTGCCTCCTCTCCTCGTTGAACTTTCTTCTTCTCTGTCGCACTGGTCTCACCATGTTGTCCATCGCCAGATGATGGCACAAGAAGTCGGGATCAATCCCGGGCATGTCCGAAGCGGACCATGCAAACGCGTCCAGATGCCTCTCAATCACCTCGGCGATCTGGTCCTGGAGCTCGACCTCCAGAGATCTTCCCAGCTTGAAGATCTTTCCTCCGATCTCCTTTTCGAGCCACTGCTCGACAGGCTTTGGCTTGGACTCTCTGGCGATCACCGCCCTGGCGATTCCCTGCTCCCTCGCTTCCTCAGGGCGATTCCGCGCCTCTTCCTCCTCCAGACCAGCATTCCTCTCGCCCAGCTCAGCGTCCACCATCTCCACATCTCTTCCGGCGGCCTCCTCTGTTACCGTCGATTTGGGCTTCACATTGGGAGGTGGGGTGGTTGTCACATAACTCACCGACCTCTTGTTTTTCAGGCTATTCTCATAGCACTTTTTCGCTTCTTTCTGATCAGACTTGATCGTGATCACCACCCCCTCCATAGACGGCAACTTTACCTTCATGTGCCGGGTCGACGGGATTGCGCCTATCCTGTTAAGCGTGGGCCTTCCCAACAGGATGTTGTATGCTGAAGGAGCGTTCACAATGAGGTACTTGATTTTCTCCGTCCTTGACCCAGCTTCATCAGTAAACGTGGTTCTCAGCTCAATGTACCCCCTGACCTCCACCTGGTCACCAGCGAACCCATACAGGCACCCTCCACAGGGCCTTAGCTGGTCAAGGGGAAACTCCAGCTGCGTGAAAGTCGGCCAGAACATCACGTCTGCCGAACTCCCTTGGTCTACCAGAACTCTGTGGACCTTCCTTCCCGCCGTAACCAACGAAATTACTATGGGATCGTTGTCATGAGGCACAACGTCCCGAAGATCCTGCTTGGTGAACGTAATGTCCACTTCCGGCGAGTGATCTTCAAACATATCCACTGTCATCACCGATCGCGCGTACTTCTTCCTCTGCAATGCGGTGCATCCACCACCTGAGAAACCCCCTGCAATGGTGTGGATCTCCCCGTGGATAGGCATCTCATGTTGCTGGGCTTCTCCACCTGCTGGCTGGGAACTCGACGCTCCCCCCGTCCTCTTGTCCAGCAGATAGGCATTTAGGAACTAGCTCTTAACCAGATCGTCGAGCTGATATCCCAAAGACAAACACGAGTCCAAAGTGTGGCCAAAACATTGGTGGAACTCACACCAGGCGTCCGGCTTTGACCCCAGCACCTTGTCGCCCACCTTCTCAGGCGCTTTCAACCTAGCAGATATGTTAGGAATGGCGATCAGATCCGCCAGTCCCATGACAAACTTGTGCTTAGGCGGGCGATTGTAATCCCGGCGTGCTGGTTGCTGGCGTGCTTGGCTCCTTCCCTTGTTCCTCCTATCGTAAGGATGGCGAGTCCTCTGGTCCTTCCTGGCCGCCGCTGCTGTCTCCAGCACCCTCTGCGGCTGGATCCTGGTCTGGGCGCGTGGCCTGGCGGGAGCCACGCTTCCTCTCTTCTCGGCGACTTCATTCTCGTCGGCGATGTGAGCCACCGCAAGTCGCCTGACTTCAGCAAACGTCGCGGGGTGAGCCCTGATCAAGGCCTCGTAGAATGGTCCTGGCTGCACGCCCTTCTTGAAGGCATAGACCAGCATTTCTTCATCCTTGGCCGGCGATCTGACCATCTGCGCCCCAAAACGATTCAGGTAATCTCTAAGGGACTCTCCATGGTATTGCCTTATATCAAACAGATCATAAGACACCCTGGGCGGTGCCTTATTCACGATGTACTGCTCGACAAAAATCTTCGAGAACTGTTGAAAATTGGTTATGTGGCCGTTAGGCAGGCTCACAAACCACTCCATCGCCGTTCCCTGGAGCGTACTCACGAACATCTTGCAGTAGACGGTGTCTGACCCTCCCGACAGCATCATCTGCGTATGGAACGTGGTCAGATGAGCCTCTGGATCCTCCACGCTGGTAAAGACAGCCTTAACCGGAACCACGCTCGTGGGAATAGGCGTGTCGGTAATCGCCTGAACAAAAGGCATTGGGAAAACACGAGGTGGCGTCGACGGCGCCACCTCTTCAGCAGAAGAACACCCTTGCTGCTCCTGAAGAGCTTGACGCAGCTCCTCAGTCACCTTGCTGAGCTCCTCGTTCCTGGCGCGAGAGGCGACCAGGTCCTCATGCATTCTCGCCTGCTCTACGCGTGAGGCTTCCACAGTTGCCTGCAACGAACGCATCATCTCTGCCATCTGCGCCATGGTCATGGCGGCGTCGCCTTCAGCAGCGACAGGCGCCACGGGGCTTGAACGATTGCTTCTCATTTTTCTCATGAACTTCAGCGAATCACAGGATGCGGCGAACGACACTTCAACCACGATCGAATCAGCGATCAATCGGAGAAAACAGTGCGAAACTGCGCAAGAAAACTCAAGAACACCGTAAACCTTCAAAGAAAACCACAACCTCACCAGAAACCACCGCCTCCCCACGGACAACCAAACGAGCGAAAGGACTCGAACTTCCACCAAACAAATTACGTGTAAACAGCAGGAAACCTCGCTCGACCGATCAAAAAGCCAAACGAACGGTACAAAATGACAAATAGCGGACAATGGTTGCACCAGCACACAACCACGCAGAAAACTTCGAAAACCTCCAAAAACTCACGCTGTGGATGGGAGCAAGTTTTACACGGCCCCACGGTGGGCGCCTGATGATCCTGCCTGTTGACCGGAACGCTGGAAACTGCCTCGTCAAAGGATCGATGTGTGCACCGCTTCAAACCTCCGTTCCTCTTCGAGATCCACCTCAAGAACCTGCAAAGAAACAGAGCGGCGCCGCTGCGACCGATCGCACTCCAACGCCTAAGTCAGTGACGGTATCACCAAATACTAAGAGAACAAGAACCGTGCAAATCCTCTCTCACAGTAAGTTCTATAACTCGCAAGCGTAAAGAGTATAATCTGAACGTGCGTACCTCAGAAAGTTCGTTAAGAACTCTTATATACCTGGTAGCTTTCTCTCTCCTGGCAGTTACAGACTTGGACACGTGGCTCGCATCCAACTGTACACGTGCCATCATCTGGAGGCTCCTTGACTTGGCGCTGCTTCTACTCTCATTTTGGCTAAGTTACTTATGCATGGTACTGCCCAGTGCATAGCTAACTTGGGAGTGCGATCTCTACTGGAACTGGCGAGTTAGGGGCCTTCATACACCTTCCCTGTGGTCTCACCGGCCGCCTTCATAGTCTGCTTCTCTTTCATCTTTGGCGATGTGCTTGCTCTGGCGATCTCCGATGACTAGGTCGCCTGAATCTACATCTGGCGACTTCATCTTTAACCCGGTGATCGCCGGTTCTAGTAAGCTGGAGATCGGAACACGCCAACTTGACAACTGGCGACTACGCGAGCCCCCCGACTTCCTTCCCTTCTGCCAACCTGGCGCCTTGTCAACACGCCTATACTGTAGCAGGATGCCACGTCATCACTCCCGACTTCCAGGGCAGTACAGAACTGACTTCGTATTTCTACCATTTACCATTTGGCGTTCTGTTTGTTATGTACTGGTCTTGATTTTTAATCCATGTGCTACTTGCTTGCGTTATTTCTGCGTGCATATGCTTGTATAACCTGTTTCTGCTTTGGGGGCCTACTCATCTGTTTTCTACCCTGTGCAGACCCCATGTTGGGAAAAGGCAAACTGGCTGAACTAAGTGCGATCGCCCGATCTCACAAGTTGGCGGCGGGCTCCCAAACCGTGCCCAACTCGGTGGTGGAGATCGCCGTTGCTCAGGGAAAAACTCCCCCCCGAGGTGCAACCTCTTCCGGGGTACTACCCGCCCCTCAACGAAAAAAACTGATCTTGAGGAAGCCAAAAAGAAAAACTCCCCAAGTGGTACAAGAGGATGAAGAGGATGAAGAGACCACCGAGGATGGCCTCGTTACTAAGAGGACGAGGGTGGCTCCCTCTTCGCCACCTGCACTCCCAACCCCAACACCGCCTTCACCCCCAGCTCCAGCACCGCCCTCACCTCCAACTCCAACACAACCAGTCCAAGCAACACCTTTGGCTGTCGCACCCCCCGCGGTTGAATGCAGCGACCCCAATTTCATAGAGAACCCTCCAAGCGCCTCCACGCCGTTCGTATCTGCAGGAGAGGGTCCTCCTTCAACCACCTCTATTGCTGGGGCTGCACCAGGTGGAGATGAGGGTGCTCACAACTCTCCAATACTCATAACCGAATCTCCCACTTCACCACCACGCCAAGAAGCCCCCCTTGCTCTACAGACTCAAGAGGGTGGTGGTGAAAGTCAGCACCAAGCTCCTTCAGCACCTCCAACAACAACTGCAAACCTCCCATCCTCCATCGAAGAGATCTTGGGGCCTTTCACCGCTAAGCTAAAGATGATGGCAGAGGATCTCCCCTCTATTGTATCGAAGGCTGTGAAGGACTCCCACAAGAAACTCCAAGATGAAAACTCAACACTCCAGGAGGCAAACCGCTTGATAAGGATGGAGGCGGAAAAACTCTCTTGCAATCTGATGGTGGCAGAGATCGACCATTCAAGATTGGAGGATGCCATGAGCGCTAAGCTAAGGGGCGCGCGCAAGGAGGCCTCTGATCTGCGCCAAAAACTGCACCTCCAGGCTCAAGAGAAAATCGAGCTGGAGAGTAAGCTTGTACCTTACAGGCTCAAGGTGGCCAACTTGGAGGCTGCAATGAAAGCAGATGCGGCTAAGGTGGAAAACCTTGAAAAGTGGTCGGCAGATCGGGAGGTCCTTCTTGGGAAGGTCGAGAAGGAGAGGGACGACACCAAGGCTGAGCTCGTCAAAACTCAAGAGGAAAATACAAAGATTGCTGCAGAGCTGGCCCAGGTTCAGGAGGAAAACAAAAAGGCTGCTGAAGAGCTTGCTCGGGCTCGTGAAGAAACTGAAGGGCTGAAGAAGCAAAACGACGAGCTGAAGAAACAAGCTCAAGAGCTCGAGCAAAGCTCCGCCCAAGTCCTTTCCGCCGGGTTCGACGCCGCTTTGGAGCAAGTCTCGTGCCAATATCCCGAGCTCGATCTCTCCATGGTGTGAATCTGCAACGAAGTGGTGGATGGGAAGATCGTGCCCTCCGAAGATTAATCGCCTCCCTCCATCACTTTGTTTTTTGAAACTTGGTGCTCATTTCTGTTTGTAAGAACTCTTATATGTAATTCTTCTTCGTATGTACTTGAACTGACATCGCTTTATATAACTCCTTCTGCTTAAGATGTTGTTTTCTAATATCGTGCCTCAAACGCCTCTTACTCGCTGTGTGATTAACCAACATAACTGGTAGAACTCACTTAAACAAATTAACTTAGCAATTCCTCGGGCTTAACCGTTCACTCACTGCTTTGAACTCGAGCAAACTGTTAATCTTATAACAATTTATCAAACTATTAACTCAAAGTAAAATTTGAGCAACTATTAATTCTCAAACGATGACACTTAATACAACTTACATACTTAAGGCAATAAACCTCAACATAATCCACTTACTTGGCAACATGTTTTAACTTAAACTGGTATCACAATACAGTTTACCTGATCTGCCCGACAAGGTTAGCCTTTACTCCTGCCATCGCTTGGAATTCTTCTGATCGCCATAGAGTTCTGGCGATGTAAGCCTTCTTTGCCTTCATAACTTGGCTATTGTTCCCTCATCTGGGGGGTAGAGGTGCCTTTCGGATCCTTCTCTACCTCCCTGAGTTTCAGAACAATAAGCTGGACAGCGAGGTGTTTTCTTGGAACTTACCTTAGCTATCTTTTAAACTTCTTTCACCCTTCACGCCATACCTGAACTTGTTCAAGACGAGAAGGATTTTATCTGTCTTCACACCGCCTACAAGCGTGGAAGCTTTCTCTGGTCTTACTAAGTCAATATTGATGTTTCGCTTAAAGGGGGAGAGGCGTTTTCCTTCCCTTCCCGCCGTTTAAAGTCACGAACACCTCTGACTTTTCAGTTCATCTTGCCTGAACTCACTCTGAGGTGAGGAGGACCTTTTCTCGCCTGAGCTCGCTCAACGGCGAGAAGGACTTTATCTTGCCTGAACTCGCTCAATGACGAGAAGGACTTTATCTTGCCTGAACTCGCTCAACGGCAAGAAGGACTTTTTCTTGCCTGAACTCGCTCAACGGCGAGAAAGACTTTATCTTGCCTGAACTCGCTCAACGGCGATAAGGACTTTATCTGGTGCCTCAACTTGCCCAAGGTGTACATCTCCTCCCCCTGGATGCACTGAGGACTTTTTCTCTTTCTCGCTTGCACTCGCTCGAGGGCGAGGAGGTCTTTACTCTTTCTCGCCTGCACTCGCTCGAGGCGAGGAGGTCTTTTGTCATCGCTGGTGCCTCCGATCGCCGAAAGACGATGAGGACTTTAAAAACTTTACTGATGCCGCCAATCGCCGAAAAACGATGGGGACTTTAAACTTTTGCTTAGAAAGCACGCAGCATAACTTTAAACTTGCCTTGAACCACGTACGAGTGATAAGGTCTTTTTCTTCAAAACTTTCGAAACAGCAAGTATGCAATCTTAGAAGCTTTAAACTTTGAAAACTCTTCTTTATTGGGTGGCCTCATTAAAAACCCTCCTTAGGGAAAAAAGAGTGCCCCCTTCAAACTGTTTTAACAGAAAGCTTGTAAATCTCTTCATGTTCGTTTTTACTTACAAAGCTTTAACTGTAATATAACTTGAGGTGTGTGGCGTTCCAGGTGCGAGGAATCGCCCCTCCTTCTAACGTCTCTGAGCGGTAGGCGCCGTTCCCGAGCGCCTCGGTTATTCTGAACGGTCCTGTCCACTTAGGCGATAACTTGTTTTCCATTTCGTACTGGTGGGCCTTCCTCATCACGAGGTCGCCTTCTCTAAACTGCCTTGGCATCACCTTTGAGTTATACCTTCGGTCAATCCTCCTTTTCACTGCCTCAGCCTTTAGCCTTGCCTCCTCCCTGACCTCATCCAGCAAATCCATATTCAACCTTCTTTCTTCGTTCGAGTCTTCCGCCACAAAATTCTGGAATCTCGGCGAGCTCTCCTGGATTTCCACTGGAATCATTGCATCACATCCATAGACCAAGCTGAACGGGGTCTCGTGGGTTCCTGACTGCTCGGTGGTGTGGTACGCCCAAACTATGCGGGGTACCTCTTCAGCCCACGATCCCTTGGCTTTCTCTAGCCTTCTCTTCAAGCCTCTTAGCAACACCCGATTGGCGGACTCTACTTGGCCATTTGTCTGAGGGTGCTCGACGGATGCAAACACCTGCTGTATTCCCACTTCTTCAGTAGGTGACTTGCATACTGAGTCCCATTGTCTGACACCAGGCGCTTAGGCACACCAAACCGGCACACGATGTTCTTCCATACAAAACTCTCGATCTTGTGTGCTGTGATCTGGGCTACTGGTTCTGCTTCGATCCACTTGGTGAAGTATTCAATCGCCACTACCAAGTACTTCATCTGCCTGATCGCCAATGGAAAAGGTCTCAGAATGTCAATTCCCCACGTATTAAACGGCCAAGGGCTGTAAATTGACTTTAACTCCTCTGGAGGCACCTTGTGCCAATCGGCGTGCTACTGACATTGCTTGCAACACTGTGCATACTTCTTGCAGTCCTCCTTCATTGTCGGCTAGTAATAACCTGCACGGAGGGTTCTTGCAGCCAGAGCTCGTTCCCCGACGTGACTCCCGCATATACCTTCATGGAGCTCGGCCATAATTCTAGTGCATTTTTCTCCGTGCACACATTCTAAGAGTGAGTGTGTAAACCCAAACCTATACAGCTCGCCATTTATCATGGTGAACTTGCTGGAGTTCTTCTTTATCTTCCTAGCCTCCGTCGGATCCAGCGGGAGAAGGTCATCTGCCAGGCAGCGCTGGTACTGGGTTATCCATGTGTCTGGCTCATGCGTAGCGCAAACCTGCGTCATGTTCACCCTCTCCCCCTGACATGCTCTTATTCACGGCGATCTCAAGGTCTCCTGAGTCAAGGACCTGTGACTCCTCGCCGCTTTCTCCGTCGACTTGCTTATCTGAAGAACCAGGTGGTCTGCCACAAATGCTCTAGGCGTCTTCAGAGTTTCTTGGATCACTGCCCTCTGTCTACCCCCCTTGCCCGAACTGGCGAGCTTGGCTAGCAAGTCTGCTCTGGCATTATGTTCTCTGGGCACATGCACCACTTCAAATGAGACAAAAGAACTCTTCAACTCCTGCACATACTCCAAGTAAGCCGCCATTTGTGGACCTTGGCCTGGAACTCGCCAGTTACATGCCCCGTGACTAACAACGAGTCACTCTTGGCCATCAACACCCTAGCCCCCATCTCCTTAGCCAACAAAATTCCGGCGATCAGCGCCTCATATTCCGCTTGATTGTTGCTGGCTTTAAAAGCAAATCTCAGGGATTGTTCTATCAGCACGCCGTTGGGCCCCTCCAGAATGACTCCAGCACCGCTACCCTGTTGGTTTGATGATCCGTCCACCGAGAGTACCCAACGAAAATCATCCCCTTCAACTCGTGCTGCTTCTGACGAGAGTTCGACCACAAAATCAGCGAAAATCTGCCCTTTGATCGGTCCTCGGGGCTCATATTTGATGGCGAACTCCGACAGTTCCACCGCCCACTTCACCATTCTCCCAGCTACATCGGGCTTCTTCAGGACTTTCTGGATGGGCAAGTCGGTCATCACCAGCACTGTAAAACTGTGAAAATAGTGGCGCAACGTCCTCGCCGAAAATACTACAGCTAGTGCAGCTTTCTCCAAGGCCTGATACCTCACCTCCGGGCCTTGCAATACCTTGCTGACGAAATAAATAGGCTTCTGAGCCTGGTCTTGATCTTGGGCGAGCACCGCACTCACCGCCCTCTCAGTCACAGCAAAATACAACCTGAGAGGGGTTCCTACCAAGGGTTTGCACAAAATAGGCGGGCTCGCCAAGTACTCTTTAAGCTTCACGAAGGCTTCTTCACACTCCTTCGACCAGACAAACTTGTTGTTTCGCCTTAAACATTGGAAGTACGGATGGCCTTTCTCTCCGCTAGCTGACACGAAACGAGACAGGGCGGCCATCCGACCTGTAAGTTGTTGCACCTCCTTCACGGTAGCCGGGCTCCTCATCACCAATATGGCAGCACACTTATCAGGATTTGCCTCTATTCCTCTTTCAGTCAAAAGGAAACCCAATAATTTCCCTGCCTCCACGCCGAAAATGCACTTCTCGGGGTTCAGCTTCAATCTGAACTTGGCGATTGTGGTGAACAACTCCTCCAGATCCGAGACGTGCTTGCTTTTTTCTGGCGAGGTCACGACCATATCATCTACGTACGCTTGCACATTCCTTCCCAACATTGGTGCAAGTACCTTATCCATCAATCTTTGGTACGTGGCCCCCGCATTCTTCAGCCCAAAGGGCATCACCTTGTAACAGTAGCACGACCTCTCTGTCATGAAGGCAGTTTTCTCTTCATCCATAGGATGCATCTTTATCTGGTTATACTCCGAGAAGGCGTCCAGGAAACTCAGCAACTTGCACCCTGCTGCACTGTCGACCAGGGCATCTATGCTTGGCAAAGGATACGAATCCTTTGGACAAGCCTTGTTCAGGTCAGTGAAGTTGACGGACATGCGCCACTTCCCGTTGCTCTTCTTCACCAGCACGACATTAGCCAACCACTCAGGGTACTGGACCTCCCTGATATGGCCTGCGGCGAGGAGCTTCTGCGTTTCATCCCTAATCGCCTGCCTTCTCTCCTCATTAAACTTCCTTCTTTTCTACCGCACTAGTCTGACTTGTGTGTTCATTGCCAGATGGTGACACAAGAAATCGGGGTCAATTCCCGGCATGTCCGAAGCAGACCATGCAAAAGCATCCAGATGCCCTTCTATCACCTTGGCGATCTGGTCTTGGAGCTCAACCTCCAAAGATCTTCCCAGCTTGAAGACCTTTCCCCCGATCTCCCTTTCGAGCCACTCCTCGACGGGTTTGGGTCTGGTTTCCCTTGCGATCACCGCCCTGGCGATTCCCGATTCCCTCGCTTCCACTAGGCGGTTCCTCGCTTCTTCTTCCCGTCCGGCGCTCTCTCCCTCAACCTCAGCATCCATCATGGTGACATCGCCTCCGGCGGCCACTTCCATTGCTGCATGAACAACTTGCCATTCTGTTGGTCTGGGCTTCACACCGGGAGGCGGCGTCGTGGTGATGTAACTCACTGACCTCTTGTTCTTGAGGCTATTTTCATAGCACTTCATCGCCTCCTTCTGCTCAGATCTGATGGTGATCACCACCCCCTCCATCGATGGTAACTTAACCTTCATGTGCCTGGTTGAGGGCACAACTCCTATTCTGTTGAGGGTTGGTCTCCCTAACAGAATGTTATATGCTGAGGGGGCGTTCACAACGAGGTACTTGATCTTCTCCGTCCTCGAATCTACCTCATTCGTGAACGTTGTTCTCAGCTCGATGTACCCCCTGACCTCCACTTGGTCGCCAGCGAACCCATACAAGCACCCTCCATAGGGTCTTAGCTGGTCAAGGGGTAGTTGTAACTGCGTGAAAGTCGGCCAGAACATCACGTCTGCCGAGCTTCCTTGGTCCATCAGCACCCGGTGGACTTTCCTTCCTGCCGTGACGAGCGAGATGACTATGGGATCGTTGTCGTGAGGCACAACGTCCCTATGATCTTCTTTTGTGAACGTGATGTCCACATCTGACGAGTGATCCTCGAACATATCCACTGTCATCACAGACCTTGCATATTTCTTCCTCTGTGATGCGGTGCATCCACCACCTGAGAAACCTCCAGCGATGGTGTGGATCTCGCCATGGGTTGGCATCTCATGCTGCTGACCCTCACCACTCGCCGGCTGGGAGGTCGACGCACCTGCTGTCCTCTTATCCAGCAGGTAATCGTTCAAGAAGCCGCTCTTGACCAAGTCGTCGAGCTGGTATCCCAGGGCCAAACACGAATCAACAGTGTGACCAAAAATCTGGTGGAACTCACACCAGGCGTTTGGTTTTGGTCCTAAAACCTTGTCGCCCACTTTTTCAGGCGCCTTAAGCCTGGCTGCTATGTTGGGAATGGCGATCAGATCCGCCAACCCCATGACAAACTTATACTTTGGTGGGCGATTATACTTCCCTGATGGCGAGTCCTTTGATCCTTCTTGGCCGCCATCGTCTCCAGCACCCTCTGTGGCTGGATTCTAGTCTGGGCTCGTGGCCTAGCAGGGGCCATGCTCCCTCTCTTCTCGGTGACCTCACTCTCATCGGCGATGTGGGCCACCGCAAGTCGCCTAACTTCAGCGAACGTGGCAGGGTGAGCTCTGATCAGCGCCTCACAGAAAAGTCCCGGCAGCACGCCCTTTTTGAAGGCGTATACCAACATCTCCTCGTCTTTAGCAGGCGAGCGGACCATCTGTGCTCCAAAACGATTCAAATAGTCCTTGAGGGACTCTCCCTGATACTGCCTTATGTCGAACAGGTCGTAAGACACCCTAGGTGGCGCCTTGTTCACAATGTACTGCTCGACGAAAAGCTTCGAAAACTGCTGGAAATTGGTTATGTGACCTGTAGGCAAATTCACAAACCATTCCAGCGCTGTTCCCTGGAGCGTGCTCACAAAGATCTTGCAATATACAGTATCCGAGCCTCCTGACAGCATCATCTGCGTGTGGAACGTAGTGAGATGTGCCTCAGGGTCCTCCACGCCGGTGAAAGAAGCTTTCACAGGTACTACGCTCGCAGGGATAGGCGTGTCTGTGATCGCCAGAGCAAACGGCATTGGGAAAACGTGCGGTGGCGACGACGGCGCGACCTCTTCAACAACTGGGCGTCCTCTCTGCTCCTGAAGAGCTTGACGCAACTCCTCAGTTACTTTGTTGAGCTCTTCATTCCTGGCCTGAGAGGCGACCAGGTCTTCATGCATCTTCGCTTGCTCTATGCGCGATGCCTCCACATTCGCCTGCAGCGCACGCATGATCTCCATCATCTGCGCCATGGTCATGGCGCCTTCTGCAGCAACTGGCACAACGGGACTTGAACGGTTGCTTCTCATCTTTCTCATGAAAACTCAGCAGACCAAACTCCAGCAAACAAGACCTTCTCCAGCAAGCGATCGATCCAACAATCAATCGGTCAGAAACTCTCGAACTCCCAAGAACTTCCAAGAACGCAACCACAACAGCACGCCGACAGATTCGGACGTCGAAACCTTCACAAAGCCTGCACTCTCAGCACGACCCTACCGCTTCTCCAGCAAAACTCCCGATTTACCGATCAAAAACGCGAACGAATGGTAAAACTTCGAATCAACCGATTGAAAATCGAGCAAACAGCAAGTAACTTCAAGGAACCGATCGAAAGCTCGAACAAACGGTGGAAAACTTCAAACTATCGATTAAAACCCAAACGAACGGCGGAAAACTCGAATTCACCAAACAAAAGCTTGAACGAATGGTGGAAAATGGTTGCACCAGCACACAACCACACAGAAACTACAGAAACTTCAAGAACTCATGCTGTGGATGGGAACAGGTTTTACACGGTCCCACGGTGGGCGCCTGATGATCCTGCCGGTTGACCAAAATGCAAGAATCTTGCCACGTCAAAGGTATCTCCCTATGGATCGGCTTTGCACCACGCTAGCTTCCGTCCTTCACACCTCGATTCTCCTCAAGAACCTGAAAAAGACAGAGTGGCGCCACTGCGGCTGATCGCGCTCCGACGCTCAAGTCAGTGACAGAATCACCAAAACTCTAAGAGAGAAAAGCTAAAACTCAAGGAACCGTGCAAAATCTCTCTCTGTGTACTCAAGTGTTCTCAAAGCGTAAAGAAGTGTTCTAAACGCGCGTACCTCAAAATCTGTTAAGAGTTCCTTATATACCCGCGCATTTTCTCTCTCCTGACGGTTACACCTCTGGATACGTGGCTCGCATCCAGCTGTACGCGTGTTACCATCTGGAACGTCTTCTGCTTGAGCGCCACTTCTACTCTTCAGGCTGTTCGACTAGCTGCATGAGCGCCAAGTTACTCAGATGAGGAGCAACTCGGTGCATAGCTGCCTTGGAGCGCGATCTCTTCTAATGGCGAGCACGGGGTGTCACCATGCACACCTTCTCTGTGGTCTCGCCTGCCGCTATCACGATCTGCATTACTTGCTCATCGTGCAGGTTCTGGTAAACTGTTCCCTGGCCTTAACCTCTGGCTAGGGAATGATCATCTGATAACTTCCTCCTTCGTACTCGTGCCCTTTGAAAGCTTTGAACAAGCTTTCCTAATCTTTCAGCGATGTCCTCCTCTCGGCGATCTCTGACCACTTGGTCGTCTAAGCTCGCATGCGGCGACCACGACACAAGCCTGGTGACCGCCGGTTTAGATATGCTAGAGATCGGAGCACGCCAACTTAACGATTGGTGACTACACAGACATCCCGATGTCCTTCCCTTCTGTCAGCCAGGTGTTCCGTTCAACACGCCTATATTTTCGCTCGCTGCCACGTCATCACTCCCAACTACCGGGTCGGTACAAAGTTGAACAACAAAAGTTGCGCAAAACTGCAAGTCAAAGGGTGGGTTCATACTTTAGCTTTTATCCCAAGAAAGATTATAAAAGGGAGGGTAGCACATCTAGAGAAAAATCAAAGGAAACTACCAAGCCCTTAGCAAAAGATACCTCTACCCCACCCATCCGAACTAGGGACGTTAAGTGTTTTAAGTGCTATGGAAGAGGGCATGTGCAAGCACAATGCCCAAACCAAAGGACTTTGTTTTTAAAAGGTGTAGACGAATACCCTAGTGGTGAGGATGAGCCGAGTGAGAGAGAGGAAGGGGGAGAGGATGAGAGGGTAGCTCCATTAGAGGGAGAATTGCTAATGATTAAGAGAACCCTCAACAATCAACCTAGCACATCTATGGAAACACAAAGGGAGAACATCTTTCATACAAGATGTAATGTTTTAGAAAATATATGTTCCCTCATTGTGGATAGTGGATCTAGTAGCATTTGTTGTAGTGCTAGAATGGTTGATAAGCTTAATCTACAAGTAGTTCGTCACCTAAAACCTTACAAATTACAATGGATTAATGAAAATGGGGAACTAAATGTAGATAAGCAAGTGGAAATCAAGTTTTCCATAGAGAACTACAAAGACAAAGTTTTATGTGATATAGTACCTATGGAAGCTTGCCACATCTTATTAGGGAGACCATGGCAATTTGACAAGAAAACCTTGCATGATGGTCTCACTAACGAGATTTCCTTGACCCATAAGCATAGGATGTTTGTACTTAGTCCTTTACCACACTCTCAAGTGGTGAAAGACCAAATACAAATGAAACATAAGAGGATGAGGAAAACAAAATAAAAAAGTGCTAGAAAAAGAGAAAATCCTTAGGGATAGAAAGGCATGGGAGAAGAGTGTTCCTTCCCACAAGGTTGCTCAACAAGAAAAGCCTTTTGAAAACATCTTGGAAAATTTGCTTCTTGTTGAACAACCAAGCCTAATCTTTTGTAAAGGAACACTTGCATGCACTACCACAAGTAATGAACTCATGAGTCTACCTCCTCAAGTGGAAAAACTTTTAAGTGAATTTGAAGGTATATTCTCTAATGAGGGATCCATTGGACTCCCTCCCATTAGAGGTATAGAACATCAAATTGACTTCATTCCGGGGGCAAGCCTACCAAATAGGCCCGCTTATAGAACTAACCCCGAGGAAACCAAGGAGATAAAGACACAAGTTCAAGACTTGTTGGAGAAGGGTTGGGTTCAAAAGAGCCTAAGCCCTTGTGTTGTACCTGTCTTGTTGGTGCCAAAAAAAGATGGAAAATGGCGTATGTGTTGTGATTGTAGAGCCATCAACAACATCACCATCAAGTATAGGCATCCAATCCCAAGGCTTGATGACATGCTTGATGAGTTACATGGGTCAACCATATTTTCTAAAATTGACCTTAAAAGTGGGTATCACCAAATTCGAATCACAGAGGGTGATGAGTGGAAAACGCTTTTAAGACCAAGTTTGGATTATATGAGTGGTTGGTGATGCTATTTGGGCTCACTAATGCCCCTAGTACATTAATGAGGCTCATGAATCATACCTTGAGGGATTGTATAGGTAAATACGTAGTAGTTTACTTTGATGATATCTTAGTGTATAGAAAAACCCTAGAAGACCATCTAAGTCACCTTAGGGAAGTTCTTCTAGTGCTTAGGAAAAATAGTTTATTTGCCAATAGGGATAAGTGCACCTTTTGTGTAGATAGTGTAGTTTTCCTAGGTTTCATAGTTAACCAAAGGGGGGTGCATGTTGACCCCGAGAAGATCAAAGCCATCCAGAGTGGCCCACTCCACAAAATGTAAGTGATGTAAGAAGTTTCCATGGGTTAGCTAGTTTTTATAGAAGGTTTGTGCTTAATTTTTCAAGCTTAGCTTCCCCTTTAAATGAACTTGTTAAAAAAGATGTTGCATTTTGTTGGAGTGATAAGCATGAGCAAGCCTTCCAAAGGCTAAAGGCTCAACTCACCAATGCACCAATTCTAGCTCTCCCAAATTTTTCCAAAACTTTTGAGATAGAATGTGATGCATCGGGAGTAGGCATAGGTGCGATATTGTTGCAAGGTGGACACCCTATTGCATATTTTAGTGAAAAACTCCATGGTGCCACCCTCAACTATCCTACCTATGAGAAAGAGCTTTATGCTCTTGTGCGAGCCCTAAAGACTTGGGAACACTACCTTGTGTCCAAAGAATTTGTAATCCCTAGTGATCACGAGTCTTTAAAGTATTTAAAGGGCCAACACAAGCTCAACAAGAGACATGCTAAATGGATGGAGTTTCTTGAACAATTTCCTTATGAAATCAAAAACAAGAAAGGAAGCACCAACATAGTGGCCGATACTCTTTCAAGGCGGCATGTACTCTTTTCAAAATTAGGTGCCCAAATTCTTGGATTTGATCACATAAGAGAGCTTTATCAAGAGGATCAAGAATTTTCCTCCATCTATGCCCAATGTCAACATAGGGCACAAGGAGGTTACTATGTGGCCGAGGGATATCTTTTTAAAGAAGGAAAACTTTGCATTCGCCAAGGCACACATAGGAAGCTCCTTGTCATGGAATCACATGAAGGGGGACTCATGGGCCATTTCGGAGTTGATAAAACTCTAGATATTTTGAAAGAAAAATTTTATTGGCCACACATGAGAAAGGATGTCCAAAGACATTGTTCTAGATGCATATCATGTTTAAAAGCAAAGTCTAGAACAATGCCTCATGGACTCTACACCCCCTTGCCGATTGCAAATGCTCCTTGGAAAGACATTAGCATGGACTTCATTTTAGGACTCCCTAGGACTGCAAGAGGCCATGACTCTATCTTTGTGGTAGTGGACCGTTTTAGCAAAATGTCCCATTTTATTCCTTGCCATAAGGTAGATGATGCTCAAAATATTTCTAGACTCTTCTTTAGAGAAGTGGTGAGACTCCATGGTCTACCTAGAAGTATAGTATCCGATAGAGATCCCAAGTTCATAAGCCACATTTGTAAAACTCTTTGGGGTAAATTTGGAACACGACTACAATTTTCAACTTCTTGCCATCCTCAAACGGATGGCCAAACCGAAGTAGTCCATAGATCTCTTGGGACTATGGTTAGGGCTATCATGAAGGGAAACCATAAATCTTGGGATGAGTATCTTCCCCACATTGAGTTTGCTTACAATAGAGTAGTCCACAAGACTACTAATGCTTCTCCTTTTGAAGTGGTATATGGATTTAATACTCTCACACCTATGGATTTGTTACCTCTTCCTAATCCACAAGAATTTGTGCATAAGGAAGGAGTAATCAAAGCCGATTTTGTGAAGAAAATGCATGAGAAGATTAAAATCCAAATACAACAACAAAATGAAAAGTATACAAAATACAACAATAAAGGGAAGAAAGAAATAATTTTTGAGGAAGGAGACTTAGTTTGGCTTCACCTTCGAAAAGACTGATTTCCAACTCAAAGGAAGTCCAAACTAAGTCCCCGAGGTGATGGACCCTTTCAAGTCCTCAAGAGAGTCAACAACAATGCATACAAATTGGACCTACCTCTTGAATATGGAGTACATGATACTTTTAATGTAATTGATCTATCTCCATTTGTAGGTACCAATGACGATGAAGACGACTTGGATTTGAGGACAAATCCTTTCCAAGAGGGAGGGGATGATGGAAGAGGGCCAAACTCAACACCCCATGAAAGACAAGAGCCAAATCTAGAGCATCTAGAGCCAAGTGGGGAGCGTCTAGCACAAGGAGAAGAGCTTCTAGAGGGGGAGCGTCTAGAAGGAGGAGGACAGCGTCTAAGACCTCTTACTAAGTCCATGACCAAGCTACGGATGGGAGCCTTGGGCCAAGCCACGGATGGGAGAGAAAACAACATGTATATGCTACATGAAGGCCCATTAAGGGTAGCTTAGTATTAAGTGTAGTGTAAATAGCATAAACTTGTTTCCATGTGATTTACCCTAGATTTGCTCACGTTATAGAATGTTTCTTCACATGGTCGACCATGTGCTCCATGTGCTCCATGTGGTGTAATTTGCATTTCATTTTGATTAGCATTAGGGTTGCATTATGGTCCTCCTTAGCCTATAAAAGGAGGAGCCTACACCTTGTATTTTCAAGATTTAATAGAGTATTGTTATGCTGCCAATTTAGTGCCATACATTACTCCTTGCCTAGCTTCTAGATTTTAATCTTCATTTCACCACCTTCAAAGCGGCTGGCCGAACCTCCCCATTTAAACACTCTTCATGCACCTTCAAGGTCACCACACCTCTTAGGAGGACCTTGCTCATCATCTCCATTAAGCTTCCGCACTGATCCTGTCGACAACTCAAGCGTGGAGGAATTGCTTTGTCGCTCCTTACCCCGCCTATGGCAACTGTGCTATCTGCAAGAGTGCTCTTAGAACCTTCTCTGGGAACTTCAAATGCAACCTGCAAAACACACAGACGGCGCCTCTAGCGGCCGTTTGCACTCCGACGCTCAAGTTAGGTCACAGAATCACTAACAAAAATAATGTGTAAATGAATCTCTCTCTGATTCTCTTTTTATTCTCTTTGTGTCTGTGCCTGACAGAATTCTGTTATGCTATTCTGTGCGTGTGTAAGAATTCTGTTATGCTTTTCTGCGAAAACGTACCACAATCAGTAAAGATGTGGGTGTCTGTGTTTTCTGTGTGTACCTTTCACGACGCGGAGTGTACCTTTGTCTTGGCCGCGCCCCTCTTAGATGGTGACACGTGGAGGCATGCAACTCACATCTAACCGTACACGTACCACTACTTGAAGGGCTCTAGCGCATCTCTTTGTGCGCCCAAGTTATTCCCTTGCGGAGTAACTTAGCGCGTTTCTTCCATCCGGGTGAATCGCACACTACCAGGAGAACGCCAGGTGTGGCTGGACTAGGCACACTCACTAAGCATTGCTCTCTGCATACACGATTTCCCCTTCACGATGTCATGCACGTAATGCGTTGAGAGAGTCACCAATCACTGACTGGTTTACTAACTTCTTCAGGCCACTCTCGTGCACGATTCTACCGGCGAGGAGCTCTTCGTTCTCTAAGGTATGATCATGCGAGGTCCATGCATAACGCTCTCGCTGGGAATCTCAGTCCCAGTTTAACTGCGTGTAACACAAAACCCCGATGACCATGCACCCGATGACTGATCGGTGCTCTATTGCTTCTCGCATTCTCCCCCCGGGTGTTTATCTTGGAACTGATCTGTCGGTGGCCACTCGGTTACTGACCACCGATCACCACACTGGGTGATCTCCTCCTTGATTTCTCTGCCACCTGATCCACGTGTCACCCTGCGGGTGGTCCGCATGGTTATCTTCTGCTGACGTCATCTCCTACCGATGATCGACCAGATCACAAGCCCCCTAGTTTCGAGCTGTGAACTCGTTCTCAGCGAAGAGACTAAGTGGTCGCGCTCTCGGTCCACGTGGCAAGTGGGGCCACATCACGTGCCACCTCACGTGTTGCCCTTTGATGTTATGACTTCCTCCCTTGATCTCGCGACACGTGGACGCATCAACGGCCAGCGTGGAGTGTCGCTAACGCTTCCCTTATTCAAATAGGCGCGCGCTTTCACTGTTTCATCATCTTCTTCAACACTCCAACTCTCAGACACTTCAAATCTCCTCTCTGCGCGCCCAACTTTCTTCGAGCTTTCTACCTCAAGACCTTCTGCGATCATCTAAAGGTATGAATTTTCTTCTTCCTTGGTCCATTTAGGTTCTTTTCACCGATTGCATTCATCTCTTTCTCTACCATGCATTCATCTTGTCTGTTTTTCTTCTTCTCAACCCGCGCTAGGGTTTTTGCGTTTCTCACTTCACTTTCTACTTCTCCCTCTTCCTCTTCTTCGCCTGGACCTTCTTTCTTCTTCCCTTCCTCTGTTTTTCACCGAACCATTCATCATTCCCTCTTCTTCCATTCATCTGACCTTTTGCTTTCCTCCATTGCAGTTACCTCGCAATGGCTCGCTTGAAGCAAACCGCTCGCACCGTTGCCTCCTCCTCTGGTGCACAGCCTTCAGCAAGTGCACCAGCGTCACCTCCTCCTGATGCGGCTCCCTATCAGGACTACGCCAGGGTCTATGACTGGGCTCCCCTGGCATTGCTGGCTGAAACCTCCACTCAGCTACCTAAAAACCATCTCAAGACCCTTCTGAGCAACGACCCTGATGAGCCTTCCTGCGCCATCGACAGGGAGAGCGACTTCAACGTTCGTATACGCATTCCTCCTCGAGGGATGCCAATCTGTGTGGACGACAGGGCTACCAATGGGGTGCCCTTCACCTTCGTATATTCCGCCATCTTCAAAAGGTTGAAGTTGCGCTTGCCTTTCACCTTTTTTGAGAAGGAGCTGATGATGGAGCTGAACGTAGCCCCTTGCCAACTCCACCCGAATGCCTGGGCTTTCATACGGGCATTCGAGATCCTCTGCAACTACTTTGGGCATAACGCCTTAGTAGACGTCTTCCTGCATTTCTTCGAGGCGAAGAACCCTGGGGATAGGTCCTGGGTCAGCCTGAATGGAGTTGTCGGACGAGTGCTCTTGGGCCTGTACCAGCAATCGTTTAAAGATTGGAAGGGCAGGTTCTATATGATCTCTGCTACTCAGCAAAGCCCAATGCTACTCGAGGGGTTTCCCCTTTACTAGGTTCCTGGGGTCGAGTTCAAGAAACCCCGGGGTCTTGAAGCCATGGCCCCCTACGAGCGCGAGCTGTGTAGGTTGCTCCTAGGGGCAAAGTATAATTCGGCTCTTCTCATCAAACACGAGTTTGATGTGGTGTCTCTGAAGAAGTACATAGGTAGGTTCTTCTTCTTGCATCCCTTAGAACATTTGCACACCCTCATGCATACTTGCATACATTTTATCAACTTGCATAATTATGCCATCTAACTCTTCTTTTTACCCTCGATGTAGACATGACTTCAGGGAAGGATAGGAGGAGGGCATTACTGGAGCTTGCCCGCACCAGGGGAGCCAAGGGGACTGGTTCTTCCTCCTCCACCACCGAGCCCATCGCAGCTCCCCCTCTTTCGGTCGCGCCAGCTGAAGGCCCCGAGCCAGAGAGGAAAAGAAGAAGGCTAGTAAGGGCCTTTCCCACCACTGTGGCGGTCGCTGCCGATCCTACCCCCTCAACCGAGGAGGAGAGTTCTGGCTCTCCTCTCATACATCGCAAGAGGAAACACCAAGAGGTTGGGGGGGCTTCTTCTCTCAGGCCTGAGGAAATTGAGGTGGTACAGATCGAGGAGGGTTCACCCTCACCTCCTCCTGCTCAACCTGCCTCAGCACCAACTCTCTCTCTCCCCTCAGCGCCCACCATCTCCGACGCCTCAACCTCTGTCTCCAGCGTCACCTCCACCTCCACCCCCAGCGGGCAAGCTATTGGTCAACTCACTCCACCTGCTGGGGGTGATTCTGCCCATTCAGGGGGTCTCTCAAGACTTCCTGCATCACCACCACCGCCGACCTCTGCTGCTATTGCTGAAGGTGGTGAGGCCAGCTCGCAGCCAAGCAGCTCTGGCGCCAGCAATGAGAATTTCAGTCGGGTCATTGCCCTGGTTCGACACTTCATACGCAGCTGTACCGTCCCGTATCCGGGCGTTGACAAAGTCAAGGTCAAAGTCAACGTCTGGGGTCAAAGTCAACATAGGGCATCGCCTAGGTGAAGAGACGCCAAGTGCCAGCGTCGCCAAGGTCAAGGCTTCGCCTAGTTAAGGCATCGCCCAGTTAAGGCGTCGCCCAACCAGGGCGTCGCCAAGATCAAATATCACTAAAGCAAGGCAATCACAGTGTGGTTCCCTGATAACCATGGGTAGGAAAGACCATGGAGGGAGCGACGCCGTGGGAAGGCCCCAAACCCTGGATAACCAGGGAACAGTAATAAATAGAAGAGAAAGGTGGCTTCAAGGCCATAGAAATAGCGCCAGTATAGAGCAACCTGCCTCGTGAAGTGCCCCTGTCGTCCAGAAACGCCCTTGGGCTAGATACGACCCAGGAGAGGGGTCACGCCCGGGGGCAGCCAGGCACAGGGCACGAGAGGAAGGTAGATACGCTCTCACAGCGAGTGACTAGAAGCTTGGGGGCATGAGTTGGCACCCAAAAAGTCACCCCTTGCGCAGTAGCACTCCCAGGCAGGACGATTCACACGTAGAAACGTCCCCAGCTGGGCAGAAACGCCCCCAGATGGGGTCATGGCGTCGTGAGGCCCTCCACGTGTACACCAGCCAGGTCAGAATAGAAACGCCATTCAGCCAGGTGCCAGGTAATTAAAGTCATTTAATAGAGTTGTCGTTTCGAGCATTTAAGGTACTATAAAGGCTCCCAAGCGTTTTTAACGTCTTAAATGCGTTGCGTTTTATAATTAAAATGCGCTAATTGAATGCGCTACGTTTCATAATTAAATGCACTTTAAGGTGTTTTGAATGCGGGGGTAGCTTAAATAGCGCTTCGAATGTTGGAAAGGGGGTTCGAACTTTTGGCAAATTTTCCAGAGACACTCTAGTTGCTTGCTCGAGCCTTGAGGTTACGCACAAGGGACTAGGGAAAGATTGTTTGCCAGAACAAGAATATACACACAATACACAGTCTATTTTTAAGACCTTCAGAGTGCCATACGCGGTGCTCAGAGACGGAGGTGCACAGTTTTGGTGTTTCTTGCTGGCTGACTTGAGCGTCGGAGTGCAAACGTCCGCTAGGGCGCCCTTTTGTCCTCTTTTTGCAGGAATCCACAGGTGACCAGTGGGAAGGAGTCCCTAGCCGACGATTGAGGTTGCGCACGAAGACGTCCCAGTCAACCGGACGGAACATTTGGCGCCCACCGTGGGGCCGATATAAAACATTGGTCCCGTCGCAAGTTCGAAAAGTCTATCAAGTCACGATCGCATTTGAGGAAACAGTGAAGAATGGCCACCACTAGACGAGGTACCGCACGCGTTGCAGAAGAAGAAATGTCCATGCAGCAGGTCCTGGAGATAATGCGGGGGCTGCAGGATGATATGGCGGATTCGAAGATAGAGCAAGAGCGCATGCAGGCGGATCTTGACGCCTCGCATGTGAGAAACGACGAGCTCCGTCGCGTGAATGAGGAGTTGCGTCGGAGTCTGAGGAATAATCAGGTACAGCGCGAGAACGAAGAGATGGAGCATCTCACTCCACCAAGGGAGTTCTCTACTCCCTTCTTGCAGGAGATCCTGGACGCGCCGATCCCCAACACCTTCACAGGACCTAAGGCGATTTTCACTGGGATGGAAGACCCCGAGGCGCATCTCACGGCGTTCCACACACAAATGGTGTTAGTGGGCGGTTCTGACGCCGCAAGGTGCAAGCTCTTCATGAGTACTTTGACAGGAATGGCCATGGATTGGTTTATCAGCCTTCCTAGCGGCCATATCACCTCTTTCCAACAGCTGTCCCAGTTGTTTAGAGAGCAATACCTGGCGAACAGGGCCCCGCCGTCGGTATCTTACGATCTGTTTGATGTGAAGCAATACCAAGGGGAAAGTTTGAAGGAGTATATCAACCGGTTCGGGTCCCAGGTGGTGAAAGTGGGCACGACGGAGGAGCCCATGATTGTGTATGCCTTTAGGAAAGGCGTATGTCCTGGCCCTTTTTGCGAATCTATTATTCGCAACCGACCAAGGACTTTTGCTGAAATACGGCGTCGGGCGGTGGAGCATATCGCCTCTGAAGGAGAGGTGTGCGAGAAGCGCACCAGCGTGGTACCTTCGCGCCCGAGAGCGCAAACGCGGGCTCAGCTCATCAGGGTCAATGAGACCACGACGGTCAAAGAGAGGGCGAGACCGGCGAGGTACAACTTTGTGGTGGAGCTGAAGGACCTGATTGCCGTGCCCAATATAGCTGAGAGGCTGAGGCGACCGGCGAAAACTGACAAGGCGTTAGGGCCACGGAAAGACTCCTGGTGCGAGTTTCACGAGGCTTTCGGTTATCACATTGATAACTATCTCTCGTTGGGTTATCAGCTTGATGAGCTGGTGAAGAGCGGGTTTCTGAAGGATTACGTCGCAGAACCCGCCGCGACCGCCGCCCTGCTGGCGCCAACAGAGGAGCAGGCACACGAGATGCCTGTACTTGGCGAGGTCCACACGATTGCTGGAGGTTTTTCCGGCGGGGACCCACCGCCTCCCAGCGGAAGAAATACGCGAGGGGGGTCAATTCGATCGAAGAGAGAATCTCGGGTGAGCCATGGGAGTCGGACCTCGTGTTCACGAGAGGAGATCTCCGTGATGTGGTACCCCACGACAACGACCCCGTTGTCATCTCAGTCGTCATAGCCGGAAGAAAGGTGCATAGGGTTCTGGTCGATCAGGGAAGTTCAGCAGACGTCATGTTCTTGTCAACATTCAACAAGCTACGATTATCCCCTGACCTTCTGAGGCCCTACACAGGCTGCCTATATGGGTTCGCAGACAACCAAGTGGAAGTCCGAGGCTACTTGGAACTGCGGACGACATTCACAGATGGGGAAGCCTCGCGCACCAAAAGCATACGATACTTGGTCGTGAACGCTCATTCCGCCTACAACATCTTGTTGGGGAGACCGGTGCTGAATAGGCTCAATGCGGTATCCTCCACACATCATATGAAGATGAAGCTACCAGACCTTAGCGGCAAGGTCATAGTTATCAAGTCGGATCAGGAGGAAGCGCGAAAGTGTTATGAAAACAGCTTAAAATCGAAGAAGAGCATGTTCATGGTGTTTGAACGACCGCCAAGTGCCGACGCGACGATGATAGAGGCAACGCCCTCCGGGTCAACGCCTGTTGAGGCCACGCCCGTGGGGGCGACACCCGAGGTAGATACACTGATGGAGGAGAGACCTGACGATACAGCGCCCATTCAGGGTAATAGCGGGGATCAACAGGCAGCTAACGCTGTGGAGAGGGAAATTGGCAGCAAGACGTTTAAACTAGGGCGTCTGCTGGGCCAAGGAGAACAGGAAGTGGTGGCAGAGGTGATCTCACGCCATTTGGACGCCTTCGCGTGGTCTGCCTCGGACATGCCTGGCATCGATCCTGACTTTTTATGCCATCACCTCAGCATGGACGCCACGGTTCGCCCCGTGCGCCAAAGGAGGAGAAAGTTCAACGAAGAGAGGCAGCTGGTGGTACGCGAAGAAACGCAGAAGCTGTTGAGGGTTGGCCACATCAGGGAAATCCAATACCCCGAGTGGCTAGCCAACGTCGTTCTAGTAAAAAAGGCGAATGGGAAGTGGAGGATATGCGTGGACTTCACAGACCTAAACAAGGCGTGCCCGAAGGACTCGTACCCGCTGCCCACCATTGACGCGTTAGTAGATAGCGCCTCCGGCAGCAAGGTGCTGAGTTTCCTAGATGCTTTCTCGGGGTACAACCAGATTAAAATGCACCCGAGAGACGAAAGCAAAACCGCATTCATGACGGAAACCAGCAGTTATTGTTACAAGGTGATGCCTTTCGGCTTGAAAAATGCAGGCGCCACCTACCAAAGGCTGATGGACAAGGTCCTAGCGCCTATGTTAGGAAGAAACGTATACGCCTACGTGGATGATATGGTAGTGGCGTCGAAGGATAGGGCACAACATGTGGCTGACCTGGAGGAATTATTCGTCACTATATCAAAGTACCGCCTCAAACTAAACCCCGAGAAGTGTGTCTTTGGGGTAGAGGCCGGGAAGTTCCTAGGTTTCATGCTCACGGAGAGGGGGATAGAGGCGAATCCCGACAAATGCGCAGCGATCATCGCCATGCGTAGCCCGACGTCAGTAAAGGAAGTACAGCAGCTGACGGGGCGGATGGCGGCGCTCTCGAGGTTCGTTTCTGCCGGAGGGGAGAAGGGGCACCCATATTTCCAGTGCCTTAAGAGGACTAGTCGTTTCGCATGGACGGATGAATGCGAAGCGGCTTTCATCAAGCTAAAAGAATACCTGGCGGCGCCACCGGTCCTCTGCAAACCGGTAGAGGGCGTGCCTCTCCGACTGTATTTCACGGTGACGGAACGAGCTATCAGCTCTGTGTTAGTCCAAGAACAGGACCAGATTCAAAGACCTATCTACTTCGTAAGCAAGGCTCTACAAGGTGCGGAGATGAGGTACCAAGCATTGGAGAAGGCAGCGCTGGCGGTGGTGTTTTCCGCCAGGAGGCTTCGTCATTACTTCCACAGCTTCACGGTGGCAGTGATGACCAACCTCCCCATACAGAAGGTACTGCAGAAGCCCGATGTGGCTGGCAGGATGGTGCGCTGGGCGGTGGAACTTTCAGAATTCGACATCCAGTATGAGCCCAGAGGACCCATCAAAGGGCAGGTATACGCAGATTTCGTTGCAGAACTCTCGCTCGGAGGCGAATAGGAGGTGGAGGCAGGCTCGCAGTGGTCGCTCTCAGTGGACGGCTCTTCCAACCAGCAAGGAAGTGGTGCGGGAATAGTCTTGGAAGGACCAGACGGTGTACTGATCTAGCAGGCCCTGCGCTTCGCTTTCAAAGCCAGCAATAATCAGGCTGAGTATGAAGCCCTAATTGCAGGAATGCTTTTAGCCAAAGAGATGGGCGCGCGGAACCTCTTAGTGAAGAGTGACTCTCAACTAGTTACAGGGCAAGTGTTGGGTGAGTTTCAGGCGAAAGACCCGCAGATGGCAGCGTATTTAAGGTACGTCGAATCGCTAAAAGGAGCCTTCAGTGCTCTTGAACTGGTGCATGTCCCCAAGGAGCAGAATGCCAGAGCTGACCTGCTCGCCAAGCTGGCCAGCTCAGGCAAGGGGGGCAGGCAGAGGACTGTAATCCAAGAGACGCTTAAGGCTCCGAGGAAATTCGTAGAGGATAACAGGGTGGATGTCCTCCACATAAGCGCCACGAGAGGAAGGCCAAGAAGTCATCGTTCCTTGACTCAGGATACGTTGAAGGCACCTCACATTAGTATATACACGGACACGCCCGAAGGAGGGAGGCGAGCGCAGATACATGTTTTAGCTGAAGGAGACACCTGGATGACCCCATACAGGCGGTACCTGGCGGATGGGGTTCTCCCAGTGGAGCCTGAAGAAGGTAAGAAGGTTAAGAGAAATGCAGCAAGGTACACCCTGATAGACGGAGCGTTGTTCAGACACGGTTTCACTCACCCTATCTTAACATGCGTAAGCGGCGACGAGTGTACCAGAATAATGACAGAGCTCCACGAAGGCGTTTGTGGGAGCCATGTAGGCGGAAGGTCCTTAGCTTCTAAGGTGGTGCGCGCAGGGTTTTATTGGCCAACAGTAAAGGAAGATTGCGTGCGACATGCCCAGCGTTGTAAGCAATGCCAAAAACACGCAGACTGGCACAAGGCGCCGCCAGAGGAGCTGCGATCCATATACAGCCCATGGCCTTTCCATACCTGGGGGATTGACATCCTAGGCCCGTTTCCGTTGGCGATAAGGCAGATGAAGTACCTGATCGTCGCCATCGAGTACTTCACCAAGTGGATAGAGACGGAGCCCGTGGCCCAGATCACTGCGCACAAAGTCCAACACTTTGTGTGGAAGAATATTGTGTGCCGTTTCGGCGTACCTAGGCGGCTGATATCCGATAACGGAACCCAGTTCGCCAGTCAGCAGTTGAGAAACCTATGCGCTGAAGTAGGCATCAAGCAGGTGTTCGCATCAGTTGAACACCCCCAGACTAATGGGCAGGTAGAGTCAGCAAACAGAGTTTTGCTGAGAGGGCTAAAGAGAAGGCTGGAAAAGGCCAAAGGAGCATGGGCGGAGGAGGTGCCAAGGATCGTGTGGGCATACCACACCACGCCCCAATCTTCCACCATGGAGTCACCTTTCAGCTTGGTGTATGGGTCGGACGCGATGATCCCAGTTGAGATTCACGAAAGCTCACCACGTTTCCAAACTTCGTGGCGGAAGAATACAACGAAGAAAGGCGGGTGAACCTAGACCTACTGGACGAAGCCAGGGAGGAAGCCAGAATAAAGGCCGAAGCAGTGAAGAGGAGAGTAGAGCGACAATAATGGGTTGAGAGAGTCACCAATCACTGATTGGTTTACTAACTTCCTCAGGCCACTCTCGTGCACGATTCTACCGGCGAGGAGCTCTTCATTCTCTGAGGTATGATCATGCGAGGTCCATGCGTAACCCTCTCGGTGGGAATCTCAGTCCCAGTTTAACTGCGTGTAACACGAAACCCCGATGGCCATCCACCCGATGACTGATCGGTGCTCTATTGCTTCTCGCATTCTCCCCCCGGGTGTTTATCTTGGAACTGATGTGAATGTAACTACAAGAACACATGATTCTTGATATTCTTAGGAGCAACTTGAGCTGGATTGAAAGGCACTTTACTTTAGAATTGGATCAATGTTCTAAATTCAAGAACTCACCAAAACTTAGCACCAACCAAGACTCATATGGAAGTCCATGTATTGTCAAATTGAATCAAACACAAGGAATGAAGAACAAGAATTAAAAAATGGACAGAATTGAAAAGCTAGCTACTGAACCAAATAGAATAAATGGAAACCAAGCTGAAAACAGAAATGTAAACGGTAGAAAAATTAAGGAAAACACTAGGAAATTAAGCTACCAAATGGAAATTGAAGAAAAGGAAGAAGAACACTTATAGAAGAAGATGCTTGCTGGATTTTGAGAATTGGAAGAAGCCATTCACGCCACTTGGAACCTTGAACCAAGATAAGTGATGGAGTGCCACCACTTGAAGCTCACCATAGCTCACAAGATAAGGCAAAGAAGAAGAAGACTCAAAACTCACAAATTCTCACCAAATTTGAGTATAGTCTCTCTACTATAAAATTCCAATCTGAAAATTACAAAGGAAAGCACCTTATTTATAGCCTAGAGGTGCTGAAAATGCAAGCCAAATGGCACACAAATGAAATGAAATTCGGCGCCAATCTAGACAATGAAGGAAGTGTGACTTTCCTTCCTAGATTGGCACCCCTAGGCACCTATCCACACTCCCCCCCTAAACTCCCTTACTACTTACACCTTTTTATTACATTCACACCCCTATTCTACAAAAGAAATAAGAAGAGCCATTTTATTATACTCTTGTCCCAAAGCTCTTGCCATGCTCCTAGTAATTCGTTGGGCTTGGGCCCCTTGTTGGGCTTGGACCCCTTGATGGGCTTGGGCCCCTTGTTGGGCTTGGGCTTCATGGCCTTGAGCATCCTCTACTTGGTTTATCTTGGTGTTTATCTTGGAACTGATATGTCGGTGGCCACTCGGTTAGTGACCACCGATCACCACACCGGGTGATCTCCTCCCAGATTTCTCTGCCACCTGATCCACGTGTCACCCTGCGGGTGGTCCGCGTGGTTATCTTCTGCTGATGTCATCTCCTACCGATGACCGACCAGATCACGCACCATCTTCCAAAAACATCCAAGAAGAGCTCATAGGAAATCCATCACAAAAGCAATTGATCTTGGTATGGTTGGTGCTAAGCCAAGTTTGGTAATTTTGGTGTTTTGGCTTGATTTTGTGATTTGGTGGTGTGTGGGGAGAAAAACGAAAAATCATGCTTTTTGAAAACTGGATGGACTCAATCCTCACAAATGCCTCCAAAGTGATATGGGAAAAGTTTGGGAGCAACAGGAATTGATCTTGGTGTGGTTGGTGCTAAGCCAAGTTTGGTGATGTTGTTGTTTTTGCTTGATTTTGTGACTTGGTGGTGTGTGGGGTGAAAACGAAAATCATGGTTTTGGAAAAGTGGTTGGACTCAAACCTCATAAATGCCTACAAAGTGACGTGGGATAAGTTTGGGAGCAAAAGGAATTGATCTTGGCATGGTTGGTGCATAGCCAAGTTTGGAGATTTTGGTGTTTTGGCTTGATTTTGTGACTTGGTGGTGTGTGGGGTGAAAAATGAAAATCATGGTTTTGTAAATGTGGCTGGACTCAATCCTCACAAATGGCCCCAAACTGATGTGGGAAAAGTTTGGGAGCAAAAGGAATTAATCTTTGTATGGTTGGTAAATAGCCAAGTTTGGTGATTTAGGTGTTTTGGCTAGATTTTGTGACTTGGTGGTGTGAAGGGTGAAAAACGAAAATCATGGTTTCGCAAAACTGGGTGGACTCAATCCTCTCAAAAGCCTCCAAAGTGATGTGGAAAAGTTTGGGGGCAAAATGGTTGGTGCTTAGCCAAGTTTGGTGATTTTTCTATTTTGGCTTGATTTTGTGACATGGTGGTGGGAGGGGTGAAAAACGAAAATCATGGTTTTGGAAATGAGGCTAGACTCAAACCGCACAAATGCCTCTAAAGTGATGTGGGAAAAGTTTGGAGGCAAAAGGAAATGATCTTGGCATGGTTGGTGCATAGCCAAGTTTGGTGATTTTGGGGTTTTGGCTTTATTTTATGACTTGGTGGTGTGTGGGGTGAAAAACGAAAATCATGTTTTTGGAAATGTGGCTGGACTCAAACCTCACAAATGCCGCCAAAGTGACGGGGGAAAAGTTTGGGAGCAAAAGATCTTGGTGTGGTTCGTGCATAGCCAATTTTGGTGATTTTGGTGTTTTGGCCTGATTTTATGACTTGGTGGTGTGTGGGGTGAAAAACGAAAATCAAGGTTTTGGAAATGTGGTTGGACTCAAATCTAAGAAATGCCTCCAAAGTGATGTGGGAAAAGTTTGGGAGCAAAAGGAATTGATCTTGGCATGGTTGGTGTATAGCCAAGTTTGGTGATTTTGGTGTTTTAGTTTTATTTTGTGACTTGGTGCTGTGTGGGGTGAAAAACGAAAATCATGTTTTTGGAAAAGTGGTTGGCCTTAAACCTCACAAATGCCTACAAAGTGATGTTGGAAAAGTTTGGGAACAAAAGGTATTGATGTTGGTGTGGTTGGTGTATAGCCAAGTTTGGTGATTTTTGTGTTTTGGCTTGATTTTGTGACTTGGTGGTGTGTGGGGTGAAAAACGAAAATCATGGTTTTTGAAATCTGGCTGCAATCAAACCTTACAAATGCCTCCAAGGTGATGTGGGAAAAGATTGGGAGCAAAACGAATTGATCTTGGTATGGTTGGTGCTAAGCCATGTTTTGTAATATTGGTGTTTTGGCTTGATTTTGTGATTTGCTGGTGTGTGGGGAGAAAAACGAAAAATCATGCTTTTTGAAAACTGGATGGACTGAATCCTTTCAAATACCTCCAAAGTGATATGGGAAAAGTTTGGGAGCAACAGGAATTTATCTTGATGTGGGTGGTGCTAACCAAGTTTGGTGATGTTGTTTTGGCTTGATTTTGTGACTTGGTGGTGGGTGGGGTGAAAAACGAAAAATCATGGTTTTGGAAAAGTTGCAGGACTCAAACCTCACAAATGCCTCCTAAGTGATGTGGGATAAGTTTGGGAGCAAAAGGAATTGATCTTGGCATGGTTGGAGAATAGCCAACTTTGGTGATTTTGGTATTTTGGCTTGATTTTGTGACTTGGTGTTGTGCGGGGTGAAAAACGAAAATCATGATTTTGTAAATGTGGCTGGACACAGTCCTAACAAATGGCTCCAAACTGATGTGGGAATTGTTTGGGAGCAAAAGGAATTAATCTTGGCATGGTTTGTGCATAGCCAAGTTTGGTGATTTAGGTGTTTTGGCTAGATTTTGTGACTTGGTGGTGTGAAGGGTGAAAAACGAAAATCATGGTTTGGCAAAACTGGATGGACTCAATCCTCTCAAATGCCTCCAAAGTGATTTGGGAAAATTTGGGGGCAAAATGGTTTGTGCTTAGCCAAGTTTGGTGATTTTTGTATTTTGGTTGGTGGTGTGAGGGTTGAAAAACGAAAATCATGGTTTTGAAAATGTGGCTGCACTCAAACCTCAAAAATGCCTCTAAAGTGATGTGGGAAATGTTTGGGGGCAAAAGGAATTCATCTTGGCATGGTTGGTGCATACCCAAGTTTGATGATTTTGGTGTTTTGGCTTGATTTTGTGACTTGGTGGTGTGTGGGGTAAAAAATGAAAATAATGGTTTCGGAAAAGTGGTTTGGCTCAAACCTTACAAATGCGTAGAAAGTGATGTGGGAAAAGTTTGGGAACAAAAGGAATTGATCTTGGTGTGGTTGGTGTATAGCCAAGTTTGGTGATTTTGGTGTTTTGGCTTGATTTTGTGACTTGGTGGTGTGTGGGGTGAAAAACGAAAATCATGGTTTTGTAAATGTGGCTGGGCTCAATCCTGATGTGATTCCACTAGCACACTTTGAATGATTCTTGACATTCTTAGGAATCATCTTGAGTTGGATATGAGATAGGCACTTTAAGATAGAATTGGATGAATGTTCTATAATCAAGAACTTACCAAAACTAGTACCAAAACCCAAACTCATATGTGTTCCGTCCGGTTGACTGGGACGTTTTCGTGCGCGACCTCAATCGTCAGCTAGGGACTACTTCCCACCGGATACCTGTGGATTCCTGCAAAAAAGAGGACAAAGGGGCGCCCTAGCGGCCGTTTGCACTCCGACGCTCAAGTCAGCCAGCAAGAAACACCAAAACTGTGCACCTCCGTATCTGAGCACCGCGTATGGCACTCCGAAGGTGGTAAAAGAACTGTGTATTGTGTGTATATTCTCGCTCTGGCAAACAACCTCTTTTCCAGTCCCTTGTGCGTAGCCCTACGACTTCGAGCAAGCAACTGGAGTGTATTCTGGGAAAATTTGCCAAAACGTCTAACCCCGTTTCCAACATTCCCAGCGCTATTTAAACTACCCAAGCATTTAAAGCACCTTAAAGCGCTTTTAATCACAAATGTAACGCACTCAATCAGCGTGTCTAATTAGAAAACGTAGCGCATTTAAGACGTTGAAACGCTTGGGAGCCTTTATAGTACCTTGAATGCTCGAAACAGAAAATGTACTAAATGACTTTAATTACCTGGTACCTGACTAAAGGGTGTTTCTATTCTGACCTGGCTGTCGTACACGTGGAGGGCCTCACGACGCCATGACCCCATCTGGGGGCGTTTCTGCCCAGCTGGGGACGTTTCTACGTGTGAGTCCTCCTGCCTGGGAGTGCTACTGCGCTAGGGGTGACTTTTTGGGTGCCAACTCATGCCCCCAATCATCTAGTCACTCACTTTGAGAGCGTATCTGCCTTCCTCTTGTACCCTGCACCCGGCTACCCTGGGCGTGACCTTCCTCTTGAGTTGTATTTGTCCCAAAGGCGTCTCTGGGGCGGCAGGGGTACTTCACGAGTCAGGCTGCCCTACACTGGTGTTGTTACTATGGCCTTGAAGCCACCTTTCTCTCCTCTTTATTACTGTTCCCTGGTTATCCAGGGTTTGGGGCCTTCCCACGGCGTCGCCCCCTCCATGGTCTTTCCTACCCATGGGTATCGGGGAGCAGCGTTGTGGTCACCTTGCCCTTGCGCCATTCCATCTTGGCGACACCCAGTTGGGCGGCGCCCTATCTCGGCGATGCCCTGCTAGGCGACGCCTTACCTGGGCGACGCCTTACCTTGGCAACGCTTTACGTTGACTTTGACCTTGACTTTGTCAACGCCCAGGTACGGGACGGTACACAAGCCCCCAATCTTAAGCTGATGACTTGTCTTCAGCGAAAAGACTAAGGCTTCGCCCACGCCATCCACGTGGCACCCGGTGACGTGTCATTCTTGCTGATGTAGCAACCTTGAAACCATTGACGTGACGCTCTCTGAACCCTTGGGGTGCTCTTAATGGTTGATTGGACATCCTCTGAAACGGGGAAAGCAACGCTTTTTGGGGCCACGCTTAATCGCGTGCCACGTGGTTCATCACGCGGTCATCCTTAAGAACCTCTTGCGCTCCCCTTGAGTGCCTAATCCTGCAACACGTGGCATCATCGCACGGTCACCATTTGTTGTCCCTCGCGCTCCTCGTAACGTTTAAGTTACCCAAACCCCGCGCTTGGAACCACTGTTACATCCACTTTCTCTGCCTTTCCTCACTGTTCATCTTCTTCGAATCCCTTCTCTCGCGACCCCTGCTCCTTCGTGCTTCCGCTCTCCACGCCCTTCAACCCCCAAAGGTACGGTTTTTCCTCTCCTTGATGATTCCCTTTACTGCATGAACTGCCTGGGACTGTCCATGTTACTGCATTTCTTTGGATATCGTTTGTATGCTTCTCCGTTCCTCTCGTTCCTCTTTTCTCTCGTGTGGGTAGGGTTCTCCTAGGATTCCCCCATTTTTCCCTTTTTCTTCTCCCAACCCTTTTTCTCTGAACCCTTTCTTTTCTCTTTTGATCTTCTGCTTTTGCATCAATGGCGAAAACTAAGACCGCCGCGCCTCCCCCGCTCCCTAAGTCTTACTATAAAGGTGAGTATGACTGGGCCCCCGACGATCTTCTCGACGAATGCTCCACCCTAAACTCTGTTGAGGACGTGGAGGCCCACAGGGGGGACCCTGCGCTTTACAATTTCAACGCCTTCCATAAAAATCACGACTCCCACGTCCTGGTATGCCGGGTGAGACCTGGGATACCCGTTTGTGTGGACTCAAGAGACACTGGGGGAAGCCCCTTCTTCTTCCTTTATCAAATGGTACTCAAGAGAGTGGGCCTGCGTTTGCCTCTTACTTCCTTCGAGAAGGAACTGCTTACAGAGATAAACACCGCCCCAGCCCAGCTCCACCCCAACAGCTGGGCTTTCGTAAGGGGGTTTCAGATTCTCTGCGGATATCTGGGTGTCCCCTCTTCCGTGGACGTTTTTCTTCATTTTTTCGAGGTAAAGAAACAGGGGAAGAGCCTATGGATGAGCTTTTCTGGCATCGCCGGGCGCATCATCCTTACGCTCTTCCAAAATTCGTTCAAAGGCTGGAAAGGGAAGTTCTTCAAAGTACGTGCGACCAAGCGCGATCCTACCATCCTAGAGGGCTTTCCCCTATACTGGACAGATAAGCCCATAACCATAAAGGCCCTGGCTTTGGATGAGCTCGCCCCAGCCGATCGGGACGTGTGCAAAGCCTTGGCGGGGTTGGGGGTAGTCTTCGATACCGCCAAACTCATCGCAAACGAATTCAACGCCCATGGGCTCTCTACCTACTTTGGTATCTGCCCTTGATTATTTACACTGCCTTAGCGGTTGTGGTTACACGGTTTCACTTGCTTGCTTGAACCCTTGTGGTTATCTGCGCGTGTCTGGTTATAACACTCCCCTTCTGCTTTATCTGAATTAATCTTTGCTCTACTATTCTTCGCTGCTGCAGGTTCAGTGATGACTTCTTCGAGGCGGCTTGCTCTTGCCAAATTTTTGAAGAAGGCAAAATCTGCCAAAGAGGGTGGGGACGCCGTCGCCTCTGACGTGCCCACCGTCGCTTCCCTGCCGACTCCTCCACCATCTGCTTCTCCTCCTCCCATTGCCGCGGTTCCATTAGCCATGGCGTCGACCCCTGCCCCAGCACGCCCCAACAAAGGAAAAAGGGTGCTGATAGTAGACTCTGACAGCGAAGACTCGGGCACTGCCCTGGTTTCCCATAAGAGGAGGGCTACGGGCCTTCCTGCCTCATCAGCAGCATCTCCCGGTGGTGGGAGCTCTCTCAGGGACGATCCTCCTAGTGTCACATCACTTCCCCCTCCACCAGCCCACGAGGAACGAGAAGAAAGGATTGACTCGGTTCCCCCGCTCTCGCCGTTGCCGCATCGTGACGTAGCTGAGGCCTCGGGCTCCGCCCCTCCTGTATCAGTCCCTGCCTCGACTTCTCGCAAACCCCGAATTCCTCGCCCCATTCATAGGGAGTTGACGCAGGGTTTCACCGAAGGAATGTCGCCGACTGATCCTCAAAAAGGGGGAGGCATGCCTTATTATATGGGGGCTTTCCTGGCGGTGGCAATCAAGTGGCGCACCCAGGCTCGAAACGCTATCAAGGGGAGGGAGGCTCTCCGCAAACTGAGACAAGAGGTGGGAGCGTTGAAGGAGGAGAAACAAAACTGGGGCTCAAGGAGGAAACTTCCCAATCTTTGCTAAAACTGGCCCACGAGGGTAGGGAGGGGGCTGAGGCGTACGCGCGCGAACTCGAACAGGCGCATGCCAATCAACTGGCCCAGCTCACCTCCTACCAAATCCAAAGCATTGGCCTCCAAGAGGCGGCTCTTGCCTCCGAAGTGCAGCGAAGAAAACTTGAAGAACTGGATGTTGCTTGGAGGCAGAAGCTAGGTGAGAGAGAGGACGCCTTGGCTGCGAAGGTCGAAGCCTTGAGCCTTCTCCAAGCCGAGGCTAACAGGCTCCGCGTGGAGAAGGAATTTCTGGAGAAGCAGTTGATATCCAAGGACTCTAGGGTTGCAGAACTAGAGGGGGAGGTCCAAGAATTGACTGGGGAGATGGCGGGCGCGTTTGAAGAGGGCTTCCAAGAGGCTCTGACTCAGGCGTCCTGCGAGAACCCTGACATCAATATTTCAAATTGCGACCCCACACACCATGTCGTCGACGGGAAGGTCGTGCCCATGGACTTGGATGACTGAACCGCTGTCTCTCACCCGCCACCTTTACCTTCAAGCTTTATTCCTTTACATTTTACCTTTGTTTTTTACTCTTTCTATTAAACTTGTGATTCTTTGAACTGTCTGCGCGCTTGTTATAGCTCTGGGTTTTTGTATGATTACTTTCGTGTCCTCGCGATGTAGAATTCTGCCTGTGTGATCTTATTCTCATTCTTTGCCTTCGCGTGCTTCGGTTGTTTTGCTTGTATTATACTCGTTTCTTTCGCTTCGTTGGGCGTCCTTGTATGCCCGGGCAAGGTCACGCGCCAACGCCCACGCCCCTGGAGAGGCTCACCTAGTGGAGCCGTATCGTCCACGGGGTGCCTCTAACACCGAAACGGTCATTTCCTTGATCCTTAACGCCCGGCGCCCACGCCTAAGGAGAGGCCTGCTACAGCAGCGCCATATCGTCCCCGGGTGTCTAAAACGCCGAGTGCTCTGGGCGGGGGTCGTTCCCTCCATGGCCTTTCCTTCCCATGGGTATCGGGGAACACCCTGCCAGCGATTCGCTGGCGTTTGGCGGTCTCGTCTCCCTCCACAGTCTTTCCTACCTGTGGGTATCGGGGAGGCGAAGCTACTGATACTGGGGTTGACGACGCCCACCACGTCTCATGCTAGCGTCGCCCTTTGTGTCTTTCCTGGCGACGCCTCGGGCGTCTCATGCTGGCGTCGCCTAAGGCGTCGTCTTTACCTTGGCATTAACTTTGACCTTGGCCCTGGTCGACTCCTGAGGACAGCGAAAAACTCGAGGTTTCGCCGGTGCCATCCACGTGGCGCTTCTTGTGTGGCTGATGGGACGTTCAGTCATTCGACTGAGTCCTGACTCCTACTGTGCCCCTGTCCCACTTTCGACGGCGCATCGTACCACTGGGTATTTTGTCGATACGACATTTTCTGAGTTTAACCAGCGGTGCCAGGGCCATCCTTTCATCTTCTGCCACGTGGCACGATCGTGCGGTGCATCCATTCGCATCGTTTAATGCTCTAACTGCAATACTTCTACTTGCGTCGTTTGGCGCTCTAACCGCTTTATTTAACTCTTCAAACTCTGAAACTGATCTCATCATTTCTACACTCTTCGTAACCTACTTACACTCTCTCTTCTTGCGCCCTTTGTTCTGGCACCCTTTCTCTTCTCACGAAGGGTTCTTCCAGCGTTCGCTCCCATCGCTCGACTCTTGCGTTACCGGCGGGCCATACGCCTTTGACAATCCCTGATCTTGTTAAAGAATGTCCTCTCATGCCACTTCCCCCAGGATCAATCCCAAGGACCTGTACCCTTGGGCTTCGAGTGAGCATCTCGACGAATGCTCATGCTTACTCGCCACCAGGGCCATAAGGGAACACAAAGGGGATTCATGTTCCTATGATCACCGTGCCTTCGCGAGGAGGCATGATGACGACATTGCTGTGCTCCCTTGCACTCTAGGGGAGCCAGTATGTGGAGACGATCGGGCCAACGAAGGGGTCCCCTTCTTCTACTTTTACCAGGTGGTGTTCAAGACCATCGGCGTGCGCCTGCCCTTTTCCCGGTTCGAGAAGGAACTGCTGACGGAGATCAATGTCGCTCCGGCCCAGTTATACCCCAACAGCTGGGCCTTTGTCAAAGCCTTTGACATCCTCTTCGGGTTTCTGGGTTGTGCGCCCTCGGTTGACCTTTTTCTTCACTTCTTTGAGGTGAAGAGGCAAAGGCACAACCTCTGGGTAACTCTCAGTAACGTTCCCGGGAGAGTTCTCCTAACACCCTTCCAAAACTCATTCACCGGGTGGAAAGGCCGGTTCTTCAAGATCTGTTGTACTGACCTCGTTCCGAACGCCCTGGATGGTTTTCCTCTGTACTGGGTGAGAGAGGCGAGGGCCCTCAAAACCAAACCCTTCAAGAAGCTGGCTCCAAGTGATCAAATAGCTTGCCGGATTCTTGCTGAGGCGGGAAGTTTTGAGTCTGCCACTTTGATCAGCTTGGAGTTGAGCGCTGGAACTCTTGAAAAGTATATAGGTATGAGTCACTGCCCTAGAGACTTCCGCCTTTATCGCTTTCTATCTGTGCATGTCTTGCTACATGGTGTCTCTAACACATTTATCTCCCTTGGTGCAGGCTCGAAAATAAACCAAGAGAGGAGGACACGACTCACCCGAGCTCTGCGGCCTGGGATCAGGGCTTCGTCTTCCTCCAGCGCTGACTCCGATGGCCACTGAGAAGTGGCTCGTTTGTGTTTTGCATGAGTTGTAATATTTGCCCTAACCTCCTTACGCCCATTTGTATCGAACATTACTTGTAACATCAACTTTTCTATATCATACTTGATTTTGCAATGCCGCTTTACTTTGCATACGTTTCGTATATTGTGCGCTTTTCCTTCTTGGCCAGGAGCATTCCTGCTATTAGGGCTTCATACTCCGCCTGATTGTTACTTGCCTTAAAGGCGAAACGCAGAGCTTGCTCAATCAGTATGCCGTTGGGTCCCTCCAAGACTATTCCCGCACCGCTCCCTTGTTGGTTGGAAGAGCCATCAGCCGAGAACAGCCACTGCGAGCCCACTTCCACCTCTTGCTCACCTCCAGGCGAAAGTTCCGCTATAAAATCTGCGTATACTTGCCCTTTGATGGATCCTCTAGGCTCATACTGGATGTCGAATTCTGACAGTTCCACCGCCCAACGCACCATTCTTCCCGCCACGTCAGGCTTCTGCAGCACCTTCTGTATAGGGAGGTTTGTCATCACCACCACCGTGAAGCTGTGGAAGTAATGACGGAGCCTCCTGGCAGAAAACACTACCGCTAGCGCTGCTTTCTCCAGCGCTTGGTATCTCGTCTCAGCTCCTTGTAATGCCTTGCTTACAAAATAGATGGGCTTTTGACTCTGGTCCTGCTCCTGGACTAACACAGAGCTGATAGCCCGCTCCGTTACAGTAAAATATAACCGGAGGGGCACGCCTGTTACCGGTTTGCAGAGGACCGGTGGCGTTGCTAGGTACTCCTTTAACTTAATGAAAGCCGCTTCACATTCATCAGTCCATGCAAAGCGACTGTTTCTCTTGAGGCACTGGAAATATGGATGCCCCTTCTCTCCCCCGGCGGAAACAAACCTTGAGAGCACTGCCATCCGCCCTGTCAGCTGTTGCACCTCCTTTACCGACGTCGGGCTTCGCATGGCGATAATCGCCGCGCATTTGTCGGGGTTCGCCTCTATTCCCCTCTCTGTGAGCATAAAACCCAAGAACTTACCGGCCTCTACCCCGAAAACACACTTCTCAGGGTTTAACTTGAGGCGGTACTTGGATATTGTGACGAACAACTCCTCCAGATCCGCCATGTGCTGCGCCCTATCCTGCGACGCCACCACCATGTCGTCTACATAGGCGTACACGTTCCTCCTGAGCATCGGCGCCAGGACCTTGTCCATTAACCTTTGGTACGTGGCGCCCGCGTTTTTCAGCCCAAAAGGCATCACCTTATAGCAGTAACTGCAGGTCTCAGTCATGAATGCAGTTTTGTTCTCATCTCTCGGGTGCATCTTGATCTGGTTGTATCCTGAGAAGGCGTCCAGGAAACTCAGCACCTTGCTGCCGGACGCACTGTCCACCAAGGCGTCGATGCTGGGCAGCGGGTACGAGTCCTTTGGGCACGCCTTATTCAAGTCTGTGAAGTCCACGCATATCCTCCACTTTCCATTCGCCTTTTTCACCAAGACGACATTGACAAGCCACTCAGGGTATTGAATCTCCCGGATGTGGCCAGCCCTCAACAGCTTCTGCGTTTCGTCCTTCACCACCTGCTGTCATTCCTCATTGAACTTTCTCCTTCTCTGGCGCACGGGGCGGACCGTGGCATCCATGCTGAGGTGGTGACACAGGAAATCAGGGTCGATACCGGGCATATCCGAGGCGGACCATGCGAAGGCATCCAGGTGGCGCGAAATCACTTCTGCCACCTCTTCCTGTTCTTCCGGGCTCAGCAAACTTCCTAACTTGAATGTCTTGCCGCCAATCTCCCTTTCTACGGCGTTAGCCGCTGGCTGTTCCCTGCTATCATCCTCGACGGGCGTCGCCTCTTTCACGGGCGCCGCGTCGTTAGGGCCTTCCTCCATGGGTGCATCTGCTTCGGGCGTCGCCCTCGCCGGTATGGCCTCATTAGGCGTCGACCCAGCGGGCGTCGTCTCAATCATCGTTGTGTCCGCGCTCGGCGGACGTTCATATACCATGAACACGCCTCTCTTCGTTTTCAGGCTGTTCTCATAGCATTTCCTTGCCTCCTCCTGGTCTGACTTGATGACTATCACCTTGCCACTGAGGTCCGGCAGCTTCATCTTCATGTGGTGTGTGGAGGACACCGCGTTCAAACCGTTTAACGCCGGCCTGCCCAGCAAAATATTGTAGGCGGAGTTGGCGTTCACGACCAGGTACCGGATGCTTTCGGTACGCGAGGCCTCTCCATCCGTGAACGTAGTCCTCAACTCCAGGTACCCTAGGACTTCCACCTGGTTATCCGCAAACCCATACAGGCACCCCGTGTAGGGCCTCAACAGGTCGGGGGACAACCGTAACTTATTAAATGTTGACAAGAACATGACGTCCGCCGAACTTCCCTGGTCGACAAGAACTCGGTGCACCTTTCTTCCCGCTGTGACTACCGAAATGACAACGGGGTCGTTGTCGTGCGGCACCACGTCTCGGAGGTCCCCTCTCGTGAATACGAGGTCCGACTCCCACGGCTCACCCGAGATCCTTTCTTCAATCAAGTTGACCCCCCTCGCGTATTTCTTTCGCTGGGAGGCGGTGGGTCCCCGCCGGAAAAACCTCCAGCTATGGTATGAACCTCGCCGAGAACCGGCGTCTCGTGTGCTGGTTCTTCCGCCGGCGGCGGCAAGGTGGCGGTCGTTGTGTGCTCCGCGACATAATCCTTCAAAAACCCAGTTCTCACCAGCTTATCTAGCTGGTAACCCAACGACAGGAAGTTATCAATGTGGTGCCCGAAAGCCTCGTGGAACTCGCACCAAGAGTCTTTGCGAGGCCCTAACACCTTGTCAGTTTTCGCCGGTCGCCTCAGCCTCTCAGCTATATTAGGCACAGCGATCAGGTCCTTCAGCTCCACCACAAAGTTGTACCTCGCCGGTCTCGCTCTTTCTCTGGCCGGGCGATCGCCTCCCGCAGAACCCCAGGGCTGGGGCTTTCTGGCCTCGTAGGGGCGTCTCGCATCTGGCTTCTTTCTTCCCGTCGTGGTCTCATTGACCCTGACGGGTTGAGCTCGCGCCGGTCCCGTCGGGCATGAGGGTATGACGCTGGTGCACTTCACGCACACCTCCCCTTCAGAAGCAATATGTTCTACCGCCCGACGCCGTAGCTCAGCGAAAGTCCTAGGGCGGTTGCGAATGATGGATTCTCCAAAAGGACCGGGGCATACGCCTTTCACGAACGCGTACACGATCATAGGCTCCTCTATCGTACCAACCTTCACGACCTGGGCCCCGAAGCGATTGATGTATTCCTTCAGGGTCTCCCCTTGATACTGCTTCACATCAAACAAATCGTAGGAGACCGCCGGCGGGGCCTTGTTTGCTAATCCCTGAACAATCGTGACAATTGGCGGAAAGATGTGATATGACCGTCCGGGAGGCTGATGAACCAGTCCATAGCCATCCCAGTCAGGGTGCTCATAAAGAGCTTGCACTTGGCAGCGTCATAACCGCCTACCAGGACCATCTGTGTGTGAAATGCAGCAAGGTGCGTCTCTGGGTCCTCCATCCCGGTGAAGATCACCTTGGGCCCCGCGAACGTGTTCGGGATCACTGCATCTAGAATCTCCTGTGAGAAGGGAGTGGAAAACTCCCTTGGTGGGGAATGGCTCTCCATCTCATCATGTCCATGTCGCCCCCGATCATTTCTCAGGCCCTGGCGCAACTCCTCATTTACGCGGTGGAGCTCTTCATTCCTCTCATGCGAGGCTTCAAGATCTGCCTGCATGCGTTCCTGTTCCAGCTTCGACTCCGCCATATCCTGCTGCAGCCCCCTCATTATCTCCAGGACCTGTTGCATGGATAGTTCTGCTGGGGCTGCGCGTGCCGTACCTCGTCTGGTGGGGGCCATTGTCACTCCAACCTCCTCCAACGTTACTGTAACTTGGTAGATTTTCTCGAACTTGTGATGGGACTGATGTTTTATATCGGCCCCACGGTGGGTGCCAAATGTTCCGTCCGGTTGACTGGGACGTCTTCGTGCGCGACCTCAATCGTCAGCTAGGGACTCCTTCCCACTGGATACCTGTGGATTCCTGCAAAAAAGAGGACAAAGGGGCGCCCTAGCGGCCGTTTGCACTCCGACGCTCAAGTCAGCCAGCAAGAAACACCAAAACTGTACACCTCCGTATCTGAGCACCGCATATGGCAATCCGAAGGTGGTAAAAGAACTGTGTATTGTGTGTATATTCTCGCTCTGGCAAACAACCTCTTTTCCAGTCCCTTGTGCGTAGCCCTACGACTTCGAGCAAGCAACTGGAGTGTATTCTGGGAAAATTTTCCAAAACGTCTAACCCCGTTTCCAACATTCCCAACGCTATTTAAACTACCCAAGTATTTAAAGCACCTTAAAGCGCTTTTAATCACAAATGTAACGCACTCAATCAGCGTGTCTAATTAGAAAACGTAGCGCATTTAAGACGTTGAAACGCTTGGGAGCCTTTATAGTACTTTGAATGCTCGAAACAGAAACTGTACTAAATGACTTTAATTACCTGGTACCTGACTAAAGGGTGTTTCTATTCTGACCTGGCTGTCGTACACGTGGAGGGCCTCACGTCGCCATGACCCCATCTGGGGCATTTCTGCCCAGTTGGGGACGTTTCTACGTGTGAGTCCTCCTGTCTGGGAGTGCTACTGCGCTAGGGGTGACTTTTTGGGTGCCAACTCATGCCCCCAATCATCTAGTCACTCACTTTGAGAGTGTATCTGCCTTCCTCTTGTACCCTGCACCCGGCTACCCTGGGCGTGACCTTCCTCTTGAGTCGTATCTGTCCCAAAGGCGTCTCTGGGGCGGCAGGGGTACTTCACGAGTCAGGCTGCCCTACACTGGTGTTGTTACTATGGCCTTGAAGCCACCTTTCTCTCCTCTTTATTACTGTTCCCTGGTTATCCAGGGTTTGGGGCCTTCCCACGGCGTCGCCCCCTCCATAGTCTTTCCTACCCATGGGTATCGGGGAGCAGCGCTGTGGTCACCTTGCCCTTGCGCCATTCCATCTTGGCGACACCCAGTTGGGCGGCGCCCTATCTCGGCGATGCCCTGCTAGGCGACGCCTTACCTGGGCGATGCCTTACCTTGGCGACGCTTTACGTTGACTTTGACCTTTACGTTGACTTTGACCTTGACTTTGTCAACGCCCGGGTACGGGACGGTACAATATGGAAGTTCCACATATTGTCAAATTGAACCGATTGAATTGGAAGAAAAGGCAAAGGCACCTGTACCGACCAGGTCATCGGGTGTGATGACGTGGCTCGCACGTGACTATGTGGGGCGTGCTCAGCGGAACACTTGGGCAAGAGAAAGATGGATGGTTTAGAGGTGAGCGTAGTCGCCGGTTCATGGAGCTGGCGTTCTGCGATGAACATGGTCGGTTGTCGCCGGGTTTATCTGTCAACGACGTGTTTGGCGATTGGCGACCAGGTAGCTTGACATCGCCGCAGGAAGCACGTCTCCGGATTTCCCAACAAGCTCAGTTGAAGCTGATGAAGGCTCAGAAGTGTAAGTTCAAGTGTACAACTCCGGTGAGGCGATTGTCGTGCCAGCATAGGGCGTGAAGGGCGTGTGGGTTGAAGGGGACAGCTTGCCTATCAGCGACAGGATTCCCAGAGTGGACATTCGTTGGTGACAAGGTCTCCTCAGCCCAAGAACATTCATGGCGCAGTGATAAGGAGGGTGCCATTAAAACAGGCGATATCATAGAGATGGCGCATTGTGCTGCACCCGATACTCGCCTGGTCAGGTGGTGTTCTAAGGCACATTGTGTGTTAGCTTGCTCCGTGGGTAGATGACTTAGTTGCGCGGCTGGTTACTACACAGAAATAACGTTCAAGTTGCCCCAACCCAGATGACGACACGTGTAGGGTTGGATGCTACCTGTTACTCCAACACATATGATAACACGTGTAGGGTTGGGCACAGTAGGGAAGTGACACTCGAGTTAACCTAGCTCAGATGATGACACGTGTAGGGCTGGGCGTTACCTGCTATCCCACCCCAGATGGCGACACGTGCAGGGTTGGATGCGAGCCACGCGTCCAAAAGCATAACGGCCGTGAGAGAGAAGAAACCTAGCTATAAAGGTAAACTTAACAGAATCTGCAGAGGTACGTTATCATTACGACTCATTCTGCTAGGGTTGTGTGCCTTTAGTACGGTTCTACAGAGCATATTTTCTCTGAGTTTTGGGTGTTCTTGTTACTGACTTAAGCGTCGGAGCGCCACCGGCCGCAGAGGCGCCACCTTGTGTTTTCAGGTTCCTTGTGGAAGCTTTTGTGGTGTAGACTTGAAGGGCACGTGGAGTCAAGCTGGTGAGGAGGTTCGTGACGAGGCAACGCTTTGGCGCTAAGTCAACCGGCAGGATCATCTATCGCCCACCGTGGGGCCGTATAAAAGGTGATTCCCAACCATAGTTCGTGTTTGTTGTGGTTTTGGTGTTTTCTGTTCGACTGCTCGCTATCGCAGTCGATTCCTGGAGTTTTCACCGTTTGTTTGGAGTTTCTTTGAGTTGCTGAGTTTGCTGAGAAAAGATGAGCACAACGCGGTCAAGTTCAGTCGCGCCGTCAATAGACGAAGATGCTCTGTCCATGACACAAGTGATGGACATGATGAGGACGCTGCAGGAGAACGTGGCTGCATCGCGTTCTAAACAGGAAAGGATGCATGAGGCGCTAGTGGCCTCGCAAGCTAGGAATGACGAGCTCAACAGGGTTAACGAAGAGCTGCGCAAAGCCCTGCAGGAGCGGGAGGAGCGTGCGGTCGAGTACAGGTCTGCGCCCCCATCCCCACCGCGCAGCTTCCCCATGCCATTTTCCCAAGAGATCATGGACTCGGTGGTCCCAGCTAACACTGTGGCGGTGAAAGCGTCTTTCACTGGGGTGGAGGACCCTGAGGCCCATCTCACGGCGTTTCATACTCAGCTGATGCTCTCGGGGGGGTCGTACGCGGTTTATTGTAAGGTGTTCATGAGCACCCTTAGTGGAACAGCGTTGGACTGGTTCGTCAGTATACCTACTGGCTACATTACCACTTTTCAACAGTTTTCCAAGATGTTTGTTGAGCAGTATATAGTGAACAAGGAACCACCATTGGTGTCTTACGACTTGTTTCACGTGAGACAGTACCAGGGGGAGTCCCTGAAGGATGTTTGTACACGCCTTCAAAAAGGGTGTGTTACCTGAGCCTTTTACTGAGTCACTTATCAGGAGTCACCCCGCCGCGTTTGCTGAAATCCGGTGACGTGATGTGGCCCACATCGCCGCCGAGAGCGAAGTCTCCGAGAAAAGGGGAAACGTGGTCCCAGCCAAACCACCGCGCACCCAGGCGAGGGTCCAGCCGCAAAGAGTAATGGAGGCAGCGGCGGGGAAGAGGGACCAGAGGATTCGTCATCCTTATGATCCTAAGAAGAGTAACGGGAAGGGAAAGGGGCCAGGGCGGCCCAGCGAGACTAATCGCCCACCAAGGTATGAGTTCGTGATGGGGTTGGCTGATCTGATCGCCATCCCGAATATCGCCGCCAGGCTCAAAGTGCCTGAGAAGACGACGGAGAAGGTTTTGGGTCCAAGACTAGACACGTGATGTGAGTTCCACAAGAGCTTTGGCCACTCCATCAACTCGTGTTTGGCTTTGGGATACCAAATCGCCGAGTTGGTAAAAGTGCGGATTCCTGAAAGACTATTTGCTGGAAAAGCAAGCGGGACAACCAGCGGATTCCCAACCAGCAAGCAACGAAGGACAGCAGCACGAGGTGCCCGTCCACGGCGAGATCCACACCATAGCTGGTGGATTTTCAGGTGGAGGGTGCACTGCATCGCAGCGCAAGAAGTACGCGAGGTCGGTGATATCAGTGGAAGTCTTTGAGGACCACTCACCCGACGTGGACATCACATTCACCAAAGGAGACCTTAGGGACGTTGTACCTCACGACAACGACCCTATTGCGATCTCACTTGTCACGGCGGGAAGGACAGTCCACCGGGCGCTGGTCGACCAAGGGAGCTCGGCAGATGTAATGGTTTGGCCGACTTTTGAAAAATTACAACTGTCTCCCGATCAGCTGAGGCCATATGGGGGCTGCCTGTACGATTTCGCCGGCGATCAAGTGGAGGTAAGGGGGTATATTGAGTTGAGGACGACCTTCACAAATGGTTTAGCCTCACGAACAGAGAAGATCTGGTATCTTGTTGTAAACGCTCTGTCGGCATACAACATACTGTTGGGAAGGCCAACGCTCAACAGAACGGGGGCTGTGCCTTCGACAAGGCACATGAAGGTCAAACTACCGTCTATGGAGGGTTTGATCATCACCATTCGCTCTGACCAAAAGGAGGCGAAGAAGTGTTACGAAAATAGCCTCAAGAACAAGAGGTCTGTGTGCCACGTAACCACAACGCCTCCCCCTGGCGCAGAGCCTGCGCAGGAAACCCGGCGGCGAGTTTCGAATACGGTGTTGGAGGTAGCCGCCGGGGGCGATGTGCCTATGGAGGATATAGAGGCAAGGTCCGAGAGCGCCACTCGGTTGGAGGGAGAAAGAAGCTGCTCGGAGACCGCCAGAGAAACAGGTATCGCGAGGGCGCTGATCGCCAGTGAAAAGAGGCCTCAGCCAATGGAGGAATGGCTCGAGAAGGAGATCAACGGTAAGGTGTTTAAGTTGGGGAGAACCTTGTATAGCGAGACGCAAGACCAAATCGCCAAGGTGATTAGTAGACACCTGGATGCCTTTGCGTGGGCTGCTTCAGACATGCCGGGGATTGACCCCGATTTCTTGTGCCATCGCTTAGCAATGGATCCCCAAGTCAGGCCTATCCGCCAAAGAAGGAGAAAGTTCAACGAGGAGAAAAGGCAGGCGATCAAAGAGCGGCAAGGAGCCATAGATCCCTAATGCAGGAGACCTTGAGGACGCCAAGGGTCAGGGCACACCCAGTGAAAGAAGTGAGCACGACGCAAGTTTGCGCTATCCACGAGCCTGATACGTGGATAACGCCGTACCAGCGCTACTTGGCAGATGGCGAGCTCCCAATAGATTCAACAGAAGCTAGAAAGATAAAGAAAAGCTCCAGCAAGTTTACCCTCATTGATGGCGAGCTGTACAGGTTCAGATTTACACACCCTCGTCTTGTATGTGTACACGGAGAGAAGCGCACGAGAATTATGGCTGAGCCCCATGAAGGGATTTCTGGGAGCCACATTGGAGGTCGATCGCTGGTGACAAGGACTGTCCGCGCAGGTTATTACTGGCCCACGATGAGGGAAGATTGCACGAGATATGCCCAACGCTGCAAGCAATGTCAGCAGCACGCCGACTGGAACAAGGCGCCCCCAGAAGAGTTGAGGTCAATCTACAGCCCCTGGTCGTTCCACACGTGGGGAATCGACATTCTGGGGCCCTTCCCGTTAGCGATCGAGGCAGAACCAGTAGCCCAGATCACCGCACACAAAATCCTGAGTTTCGTGTGGAAGAATATTGTGTGCCATTTTGGTGTGCCCAAGCATCTAGTATCAGACAATGGGACTCAGTTCGCAAGCCACCTGTTGAAGAAGCTGTGCGAGGACATCGGGATGCAACAGGTGTTTGCTTCCGTGGAACACCCGCAAACGAATGGGCAGGTGGAGTCTGCTAACCGAGTTTTGCTGAGAGGATTGAAGAGGAGGCTGGAAAAGGCCAAGGGGTCTTCGGCTGAGGAAGTTCCCCGTATAGTATGGGCATATCATACCACTGAGCAATCGGGAACCCACGAAACCCCGTTTAGCTTGGTGTATGGGTGCGACGCCATGATTCCAGTCGAAATCCAGGAAAGCTCGCCGAGATTCCAGAACTTCGTGGCGGAAGACTCGAACGAAGAAAGGAGAATGAACTTGGATTTGCTGGACGAGGTCAGGGAGGAAGCGCGGGTAAAGGCTGAGGCGGTAAAGAGAAGAGTTGACCGTAAGTACAACTCCAAGATAAAGCCAAGGCATTTCAGGGATGGTGACCTGGTGATGAGGAAGGCCCACCAGTATGAGATGGAAAACAAGTTGTCGCCCAAGTGGACAGGACCGTTCAGAATAACTGAAGCACTTGGGAACGGCGCCTACCGCTTAGAGACGCTGGAGAGAGGGGCGATTCCTTGCACTTGGAACGCCACCCATCTCAAGTTTTACTACAGTTAAGTCTTTGTAAGTAGCGATTAACTCGAACAATTTAAGATGTATCAGTTTAAACAATTTTTTCAAGGGGGGCACTCTTTTTCCCTAAGGAGGGTTTTAGCGAGGCCACCCAGTAAAGAAGGTTTTGGAGTTTATCAAAGTTTCCCAGCTATTAAGTTTGCATGCTGTCTGTTTGCCAAGTTTTTGGGGGGAGACCCTATCGCCCTTGTGTAGTTTTAAAGAAAAACGCCAAATCCAAACTGCATGCATCCAGTACAAAATTTCTGAAACAAGAAGTTTTTTAAGTCCTCATCGCCATATGGCGATCGGAGGCAGAAGAATGAAGTTTTTTAAGTCCTCATCGCCATATGGCGATCGGAGGCACAAGAATGAAGTTTTTTAAGTCCTCATCGCCATATGGCGATCGGAGGCATAAGAATAATGTTTTTGAAGTCCTCACCGCCTCCTGGCAATCGGAGGCCCAAGTATCAGATTTCCTCCCAGCGAGAAAGAGATTTAAAAGACCTCCTCGCTTTGAGCGAATGCAGACGAGAAAGAGATTTGAAAGACCTCCTCGCCTTGAGCGAGTGCAGGCGAGAAAGAGATTTAAAAGACCTCCTCGCCTCGAGCGAGTGCAGGCGAGAAAGAGATTTAAAAGACCTACTCGCCTTGAGCGAGTGCAGGCGAGAAAGAGATTTAAAAGACCTCCTCGCCTTGAGCGAATGCAGGCGAGAAAGAGATTTAAAAGACCTCCTCGCCTTGAGCGAGTGCAGGCGAGAAAGAGATTTAAAAGACCTCCTCGCCTTGAGCGAGCGTAGGCGAGAACAGATCACAAGACCTCTTTGCGTGAGCAAATCAAGGCAAATTAAAAGCGCTCAGTGCATCCGGGGCAGGAGGAGATGTAACCCCTGGGCAAGTTGAGGCATCAGAAAAAGTCTTTCTCACCCTTGAGTGAGTTCAGGCAAGATTAAACCGAAAAGTCAGGGGTGCTAACGATCTCAAGTGTGGGAAAGGAGGGTTGGAGAAGGACTCTTTCCCCCTTGAGAGAGACACCAATGTTGACCTAGTACGACCATTTAAATCGGAGGTGAAGGGTGGTCGGGGAAGGTTCGCAGAGGACACCCCACCACCCAAATCATTTTTCTGAAACTCAGGGAGGTAGAGAAGGATCCGAAAGGCGGCTCTACCCCAGATGAGGGAACAATGGTGTAAGTTATCCCAGGATAAAGGCTCGGGGAAGACAAAGAGCGATTCGAAAGACGGCTCTCCTCCCAAGTGAGCAAAAATAAAATCAGAAGGTGGTCCCGCAAGGGACGCTTTCAGTTGAATGGAAGATGACGTCGCCAGAAGCCCGTGGTTTGAGATTGGAACAGAAAGAGAATCGTAGGCGGGGACCGCGTTTGCGAAGTTCTGAGCGACGATGCAGAGATGCCTTTGGCCCTTGGCGGGTCGGGCAAGAGAAGTTCCAGGTGCTAAGTAAGTGATTTCGTATTAAGCGTTATTGCTTCAAATTAACCATTTATTTAAGTTAAGGTGGTTTGCAGAAGGTTAAGTACCGGTTGGTACAAAATACGTTCAGTTAAGAAAAAACCATCCAGTTAAACTAGTTGATTGCACAGTAGATAAATTAGAAGATTATATATATATATATATATATATATATATATATGTGTGTGTGTGTGTGTGTGTGTGTGTGTGTGTGTGTGCGTGTGTGTGTGTGTGTGCACATAAGTATCGAACAGTTCGAACAGAATGAAAATTATTACAGACCAAGGTAAAGCATAAGAGTTTTCAAGGAGATAAGTCAATCGGGGGCACGATCTTGCCGTCCACCACCTCGTTGTATACTGAGAACTCAGAAAGATCAAGGTCAGGATATTTGCAAGCAAACTGCTCCAAAGCAGCGCCAAAGCCGGAAGTTAGAACCTGGGCGGCCTCAAGCTGAAGCTCGTCGATCTTCGTCTTGAACCCACTGTTCTCTTCACGAACCTAGGTGACTTCAACCTCGAGCTCGTCGGCCTTCTTCTTGAGCCCGCTGTTCTCCTCGCAAACTCGGGCAAGCTCAACAGCAGTTTCACTAAGTTCCTAGGAGGCCTTATCCCGATCTTGCTCAACCTTTCCCAGAAGGGTCTCTCTCTCGATTGACCTCTTCTCCAGGTTGGCCATCTTCTGGGCGTCAGTCTTCTTTGCCTCCTCCAGCACGGCAATTTTCTCCCTCAGAGGGACGATCTTACTCTCCAGCTAGACGGCGTCTTGGAGTTTGTCATGAAGCTTTTTGCGCAGCTCTTTGTTGTCTTTGCGCACGCTCTGGAGCTCGTCCTTGAGGGCATTTTCGACCCGCAAAAACTCGAGGCCTTGCATCAGCATGTCGCATTTGGTCTTCTCGACCGCGGCTTTCGCGGTGCTTGCCACCTCCTGGTTGACCCGGTTATCGAGCTCAAACTTCTCCAAAGAGTCCTTGAGCCCTTCGCCGACGATTTGAGGAAGACAATCGTCGACCATGGCACTTAGGCGCACGGTAAAGGACTTCAAAGCTTCTTGAAGAGCGGATGGGAGGCTTGAGGTTGCTGGGGAGGCGGGGGTTGGTGCTCACCACCACCCTCACAAGGCTGGATTGCAGGGGGAGCTTCGAGGCGTGGTGGTGAGGCAGGCAGTTCTTCGGCGGCTTGATTAGAGGCTTGCGTGTCAGCAAGTTGCTTGGGAGCGGCCTCAGCAACTGAAGCGTTTGAAACAAGAACATCCCCAGCGGACTTGATGTGATTCCACTAGCCATATAGAGAATGATTCTTGACATTCTTAGGAATCACCTTGAGTTGGACATTATAGAGGCACTTTTCTTAGAGTTGGATCATTGTTCTAAGACAAGAACTCACCAAAAACTAGTACCAAATCCCAAACTCATTTGGATGTTCCACATATTGTCAAATTGAACCAACAAAAAGAGGTAAAACTAAGAAGTACCGAACAGAATTGCATAAGAACACATTTCAACCGAATAAAATGGAATTAAAAGGCAAAGAACAGAACATAGGTGCTGGAAAACTAGAATAGCCGAACCAAACAACAAGACAACAAGCTAGAACAAAGAATTAACAAAGAAGAAAGGAAGGAGAGAAGAAATGCTCATGAAGATGGAAGGATGATGGATGATCTCGCCACTAGAAGTGTGGAATGCTCCTAGATGAGAGTGTTGCCGCCACTTGAGGACTCCATGGATCCATCAAGATAAGACTAGAGAAGAAGGCTCAAAAGCTCTCCAATGATCACTCACAATTTGAGTAGAGTTTTCTTAGATTAATTCCAATCTGCATTTTAGAAAGGAAACACCTCTATTTATAGCCTAAGGTGCTGAAAAATAGGTGGGAAATTTCAAATAAACTCATTTGAAATTCCCACCAAAAACAAGTCACATGGGAGGTGTGACCTTTTTCTACTATGACACCTCCCAAAAACTACACCTACACCACTCTCCTAAGTCACATGGGTAATGTGACTTTATTTTACATTTTCACACTCCTTTATTTAATAACCACACCTCCTAAAACTATACAAGAGTATTTCAAAGCTTGGCATTGCCGCTCATGGGATGGACTTGGGCTCTTTGGGCTTTGGCCTTCTTGGGCTTGGGCTTTGGGCTTGGGCCTCATCTTTATTTTATGTCTTCTTTTAATTTTGAGAAGACTAAAAGGAAGAACTTCAAATGTGAGGGTGGATGTCCTCTTCCTCCATTAATAAAAGCCTCCTTTATTTGATTCTCATCATACTCCTCGAGTTGGAGAGAATTTGTCCACGAGTTCTGAATCCCTGCATATAACAAAGTCAGTTTAGTTTTACAATTAAAAGTGGAAGAAAAATGTAAACATGACTTAGCATTTGTAAATAATGGGATTTCAGAAAAGGAGGTTCTATAAATCGACCATGTTGGAAAAATTTGTTTGGGAATGATGTGATGTTTTGAAAAAAGACCTCTTAAATGGTGACAACCATTAGGAGGTATGAACAAATTATCCCTAACAGTTTTTAACCAAGATGGTGGTGAAATAGGAACCTTGGGTAAGGAAAAAGATAAGGAAGGAAAACACCTTGGAGGTGAAAGGATTAGATCCATGTCAACTTGGCCTTCTTTGTCTTTTTCTTTTTTACTTGTGGTAGGTGGGTGAGGTAGGTCTTGTTTTACCTTTTTTATCATTAAGATTTGCTTTTGTGGACAATGAAGAGCTATGTGCCCAAAACCTACACATTTAAAACATTTGATATTTGAAGGTTGGGTAGGTGACTTAGGATTAGAAGGATTTGTAGTAGAAACTTTCTTTGGAAACATGGTTTGTTTGGAAAAATTGGAAGGACAATTTTGAGTAGACATTTTGTTGGCATCTTTCCTAGAAGAGTTGTAGAAATTATAATCATGAGTATTTTTGAAAGTTGTTTTCAAAAGATAGGATTCTACCTTGATGGCTTGGCGAAACACTTTCTTTAAAGAAGAGTACTCATTTAATTCTACAATTTCTCTAATATCTCTTCTCAAACCACGTAAAAACCATTTTAGCTTTGACTCTTCATTAGCATGCATATTCATTTTAGTCAAAGTTGTTTCAAAATCTTTAATCTATTCTTCTACCATCCTATGTCCTTGAGGAAGCCTTTGGAACTTCAACAAGTGTTCCTTCCTAGAAGGAGGAACAAACCTCGCGCGCATACACTCTTTCAAAGCATTCCAAGAAACCACGGGAGGTTTCTTGCGATATATAATGTCCATTACAATTTTATGCCACCATTCTTTGGCATAGCCCAAAAAGGATGAAGAAACTATCCTAAGTTTATCGTCATCTTGGACCCTATGGACATGAAAATAATGGTCAACCTTAGTCTCCCAATCTAAATACACATTAGGATCACTATCACCATTAAAACTAGGGACTTTTTTACAAGCAATGTTGAACACTTGGTGATATCTTTGGTCACGGTTATAGCTCTCTTCATGAGAATGATGGTGATGCCTCCTTCTTCTATGTTTTTCTTCACCAAGGACTGAAGCTTTGGAAGGAGAATGTTGTTTGTAAGATGCACCACTTGAATAGCCAGCCATTTTGCAAATAAAAAACAGCAAACACACAAAAACAGCAAACAAGTTAAGAAACAAAATTAGCAAAAACAGTGAGCTTGGCAATGAAATTGCCGAAGTGAATGGAGGCAGAAAAAAGAGGTCACTCTCAAAGAAATAATGTCCTTGCACCAATCTGATCTTGAGGCCTTGGAATCCTCAAATGAAAGATGTCAAAGCAAGCACACCAATCTCAAAGGCAACCACCACAAAACCAATTAAACAATAAAGACAAACAAGAAAAGGTATAAGCAAAGAAAGGTAATGGCAAAAGGAATACTATATGTAAGACAAACTCAAAGATTAAAGAATGAAAGACAAGCAAGAAAATAAAGAACTCAATGAGGAAAGAAGGCACACCAAAAGAGTCTTAGAGAAAAGTACTAGAGTAGATTTAAAAAACAAAAACAGAACTACAAGAAAACAATGTTGTATGCAAACTGTGCTATGTTTACAGATTTAACTGGAACGATTGAAAGCGAACTGGAATGTGAAAAATTAACCACAGAAACTTCAATATCTCAACTCAATAATGGCACTGGAACGAACTAAAAACAGTAAGCCAATTGAGAGAAATAAATTTTTCAAAATTGCTGCCCAATTACCGTCTTTTGTTCGGCAGTAATGTACACTTTTCGTATTTTATTTATCATTTTTTGTGTACTTGGAATTTTTGAGTGCTTCTTTTTGCTATGGTTTTGTAAAACTTTGAAGAATGTAAATCCAAATTTTCACAAATTTCCAGTGAGCCAATTAATTGCAGTAAATTGAAAACAGTAGCACGTTTGTAAGAAAACAGAGGAACCTATTTAAGAATGAAAAACAGTATGATGAACTAGCAAAGACATAATGGAAATTGTGTAAAGGAACTTGTATAGAACTAGAATACAAGAATGAACTCAAATCTAAAAAATGAAAATGCACAAAGGATCAAGCAATAAACTCAAAAACAGAAAGTAAACCAAAGCAAGAAACAATCAAAGCAATAAAAGTACTACAAGAAGTAATGACAATTATGGAATAACATGACTAAGACAAAACTTGACACGATTACAAAATTAAAAGACATATGACAAAAATAACAACAAGTGAAAGGAAGCTTAAGGTAAACTCTAGGAAGGAGAATGCCATTCCAAAAGAGCAATCATACTCATGAATAATGAGTGCCATAAACCTTTTCACAAGCACATGGTGTAACAAAAGAAAAACAGCAAGAAAAACTCAATTAACACCTAAAACAGAAACTTAAATTGCAAGAAAATTAAAGAGCTCTTGAAATAAAGTGCTACACAACTCAACAATTAAACAAGAACACACCTAAACTCATGATACCACACGATGTGATTCCACTAGCCATATAGAGAATGATTCTTGACATTCTTAGGAATCACCTTGAGTTGGACATTATAGAGGCACTTTTCTTAGAGTTGGATCATTGTTCTAAGACAAGAACTCACCAAAAACTAGTACCAAATCCCAAACTCATTTGGATGTTCCACATATTGTCAAATTGAACCAACAAAAAGAGGTAAAACTAAGAAGTACCGAACAAAATTGCATAAGAACACATTTCAACCAAACAAAATGAAATTAAAAGGCAAAGAACAGAACATAGGTGCTGGAAAACTAGAATAGCCGAACCAAACAACAAGACAACAAGCTAGAACAAAGAATTAACAAAGAAGAAAGGAAGGAGAGAAGAAATGCTCATGAAGATGGAAGGATGAAGGATGATCTCGCCACTAGAAGTGTGGAATGCTCCTAGATTAGAGTGTTGCCGCCACTTGAGGACTCCATGGATCCATCAAGATAAGACTAGAGAAGAAGGCTCAAAAGCTCTCCAATGATCACTCAAAATTTGAGTAGAGTTTTCTTAGATTAATTCCAATCTGCATTTTACAAAGGAAGCACCTCTATTTATAGCCTAAGGTGCTGAAAAATAGGTGGGAAATTTCAAATAAACTCATTTGAAATTCCCACCAAAAACAAGTCACATGGGAGGTGTGACCTTTTTCTACTATGACACCTCCCAAAAACTACACCTACACCACTCTCCTAAGTCACATGGGTAATGTGACTTTATTTTACATTTTCACACTCCTTTATTTAATAACCACACCTCCTAAAACTATACAAGAGTATTTCAAAGCTTGGCATTGCCCCTCATGGGATGGACTTGGGCTCTTTGGGCTTTGGCCTTCTTGGGCTTGGGCTTGGGCTTTGGGCTTGGGCCTCATCTTTATTTTATGTCTTCTTTTAATTTTGAGAAGACTAGAAGGAAGAACTTCAAATGTGAGGGTGGATGTCCTCTTCCTCCATTAATAAAAGCCTCCTTTATTTGATTCTCATCAGGACTCGAATGGTGTGGAGGCGCTAAGGGGGTTCTCGATGAAGTTTGGAGCGGCGCTCTCAACTGATGGGGGCTCGGTCACCGCCACCCTTTTCCTTTTGTAGATTAGCCCGTCCTCGATGCTTTCATCCGCCTCTTTGTCAGATACTACCCTGGGGGTTTTCCTTTTGGCCTTCTTGAGAGGTAGTTTCTTGCGTTGGGGGGCTGGAAGAGCGACCACAACGGATGGACCAACTGGTGGGGATTGGCCCTGGGAGGCGGCGATCTCCGCAACAAAGTTTGGGATCGTTTGGGAGCCTGTCGCCAGCTTGTGGGATTTGGCTATGGCACGTAGCTCAACCATTCTATCCTTCCTCAGCATCATATCTGCATTATTGGCCCACAGTTACCAAACAACACAAAAATTTGGTGTTTAACAATGCACAGAAAGACAAGCAGTATAAGACAATTAATGGGGAAAGCTAAAACTACACACAAGTCAGAACAGCATCGTCAAAGCAAAGGCAGGACGATACAAGTATAAGCTAAGGGAACTCAAGAACGAACCTATGTGAACGTCTAGTTGGCCTTCGAGAAACTCGTAGGCGATGACGGCGAAAGTAGGCAGAACCACGTTGGAAGAGGCGACTCTTTTCCAGAAGCCGCACAACTCCTTGTCAAGGTCTCGCATTTTCTCTGGCCCCCTGGCCTTCCTGAAGTTTGACTCCTTCCTTCCCTTGTTCACCCAGTACAAGGGGAACCCGTTGAGAAGGGAAGGGTCTTGATCCTTGCAGCATACACGTACAAACTTCCCCTTCCAATCCTTATAGGATTGCTGGAAGATGGAGAGAATAGACCTTCCAGCGACCCCATTGAGGCTGACCCGTAGACGATCGCTCGGGTTCTACGCCTCAAACAAATAGAGGAATACATCCACAGAGGCCGGATGTCCCAAATCTGCGCAGATGATTTGGTAGGCCCACACGAACGCCCAGCTGTTGGGATGAAGCTGGGTGGGGGCTATGTCGAGCTCGGTCAGGAGCTCCCTCTCAAAGCGTGTGAAGGGAAACCGGAGTTTGACCTTCTTGAACATAGTCGTGTATATGAAGCAGAATGGGGTGTCGTCGCTCCCCTGATCGTCGGTGCAGATTGGCTCACCGGGAGGACAAGGCCTCACAACTACTTTGTCATCGTGCTCTTTGCTGAAAGAGAGGTTTTCCTTATCACCTTTCTTGAGGCGAAAGATGTCGAGATCGGAGTTGACGGATGAGGTCTCACCCAGCAGGGTTGCGGAGGCGCACGGGTATAGCCGTTTGTAAACTGGAAGAGGTTTTACCATCGCGCTGGTTTGTGGTGGGTTTGGTTGTGGTTGGCTACGATGAGAGGACGTTGGTCTCGCGACTCGGTCGGAGGGGACGTTGGGACCCCTTGGGGGGTCGCGGGAAGAAGAGGGGTTTGCCCTACGGGTTTTCGCCGGAGGGTTGCGAGGAGATGAAGGAGGGTTTGGTGTGATTTTTGAACGATTCGTCTAGAAAGCTGCAAGAAAACGAAAAAGTATGAGTGTTCGTAAACAGAAAGACTCGACAGAAGAAGAAAAGAGGGAAGAGCAAGAGGGGCTCGCAGAGAAAGGTTCAGAAACCCTAAACGCAGAGAAGAGAAAAACAAAGTAGAAAAACATCCCACAATGTATGCTCCAGACAGGTAATGAATGATGCAAACCAATTAAAATGCAACAAATATCAGTAGAAGTGATAAAAAAGTTACCTTTAGATGATCAGAAGAGTAGTAAGAAAGATGGAGGTTGGGAGAATCGGAGCGTTCGCTGGAGCGTTTTGAGAGTTCGAAGAGAGGTAGAAGATAATGAAACAGTGAAATGGCGCGAAGTGTTTAAGAGTTTCGAAGGGTGTCGAACGTTGCGAGAAGCGCAAACGATAGTGAATAATGGCCGTTGATGAGTCCACGTGTCGAATAATCGAAGAAGTTGGTGAAATGTCAAGTCAGTGAACAGTATTAGCGCCAACGCGCAAAGCCACGTAAGCCGCCGGATTTAAACCTCTTTAGTCTCCTCGCTGAACAAGTCGCAGCTCAAGACTGGGGGGCTTGTGTACCGACCAGGTCATCGGGTGTGATGACGTGGCTCGCACGTGACTATGTGGGGTGTGCTCAGCAGAACACGTGGGCAAGAGAAAGATGGATGGTTCAGAGGTGAGCGTAGTCGCCGGTTCATGGAGCGGGCGTTCTGCGATGAACATGGTCGGTTGTCGCCGGGTTTATTTGTCATCGATGTGTTTGGCGATTGGCGACCAGGTAGCTTGACATCGCCGCAGGAAGCACGTCGCCGGATTTCCCAACAAGCTCAGATGAAGCTGATGAAGGCTCAGAAGTGTAAGTTCAAGTGTACAACTCCGGTGAGGCGATTGTCGCACCAGCATAGGGCGTGAAGGGCGTGTGGGTTGAAGGGGGCAGCTTGCCCATCAGCGACAGGATTCCCAGAGAGGACATTCGTTGGTGACAAGGACTCCTCAGCCCAAGAACATTCATGGCGCAATGATAAGAAGGGTGCCATTAACAACAGGCGATATCACAGAGATGGCGCATTGTGCTGCACCCGATACTCGCCTGGTCAGGTGGTGTTCTAAGGCACATTGCGTGTGAGCTTGCTCCATGGGTAGATGACTTAGTTGCGCGGCTGGTTACTACACATAAATAACGTTCAAGTTGCCCCAACCCAGATGACGACACGTGATGGAGATCAAGCTCAAGTGGACATGGAGGCTAATCAACAAGATCAAGAAGAAGTAGAGGCGCAAATGGAGGACGCCCATGGAGGTCAAAGCCCACCTCAAAGGCTTACAAGAAGCATGTTCAAAGCATTAGGAGCTAGGGGACAATTATTTTCTCTTTTTGTAATTTCTTTATTTGAAGGTGCTTAGAGGGAAAGAATAGAAACCTCTATTGTTATAGCATCTTTTAGTCTTTAGTTTGGAGCTTTAGGAGGGGGTGTGTGTTAGTAGATAGGTGTAGGAGTAAATAAGGAGGTGCCAAAGTGAGAGAAGGGATCACACTTCCTCATGTCTTGTTTAGGCGCCGGTTGTAGCTTCTTTTAGGAGTGAATTTTGAATTCTCTTAGTTTGATTTTTCAGCACCTTTAGGCTATAAATATAGGTGCTGCCCTTGTACATTTCAGATTTGAATTTTAAATAGAGAAACTATACTCAAATTTTGAGAGAGCATTGGAGAGGTTTGAGCCTTCTTCTCTAGTCTTATCTTGACGGTGCCATGGTTACCTCAAGTGGCGGCTTGCACACTCATCTAGGAGCATCCATCCTTCTAGTGGTGTGATCATCCAACCATACATCCATCTTCATGAGCTTTCTCCTCTCCTTCCTTCCTTCTCTTTCAATTGTTCTTGTTTTAGCTTGATTCCTTGAAATTTTGTTCGGTGTTCTTGCTGTTTGTGGTTTTTGGTTCGGTCTTTTTATTTTTCTGTCCATTCATCTTGTTCCTTTGCTTTTCTAGCTCACATGTTCGGCTCATTTCAATTCTTAAGTAATATGTTCGGTGCATTTGCCTTTTCTTCCACTTTAATTGGTTCAATTTGACAATATGTGGAACTTCCATATGAGTTTGGATTTGGTGCTAGTTTTGGTGAGTTCTTGACTTAGAACATTGATCCAATTCTAAGAAAAAGTGCCTGACTATTGTCCAACTCAAGTTGATTCCAAGGAATGTCAAGAATCATTCTCTTCTTTGCTATTGGAATCACATCATGTGGTATCCAGAGTTTAGGTGTGTTCTTGTTTAATTGTTGAGTTGTGTAGCACTTTATTTCAAGAGCTCTTTTAATTTCTTGCAATTTATGGTTCTGTTTTTAGGCTTATTTGAGTTTGCTTGCTGTTTTAATTCTTTTGCCTATCATATGTTTGAGTATTTTCCTTTTTGAATCCATACAAGTTTTGTCTTAGTCTTGTTTTTCCATAATTGTCATCACTTCTAGTAGTACTTTTGTTGATTTTATTGCTTCTTGCTTTAGTGTCACATAATTTTCTGAATTTGATATTGATCCTTTGTGCATTTTCTGTTTTAGAATTGAGTTCATACTTGTATTCTAGACCTATACAAGTTCCAATACATCATTTTCCAATGTCTTTGCTAGTTCATAATTCTGTTTTTCATTCCTATTAGGATTCCTCTGTTTCTGAAAACGTGCTTACTGTTTTTCCTTATTGCAATTGATTTACTCACTGGAAAATTCTGAAATTTTGGATTCGTGTTATTCAAAGTGTTATAAAAGCATAGAAAAAAGAAGTACTCAAAAATTCAAAGTACACAAAAAATGATAAATAAAATAAAAAAAAGTGTACAATTCTACCGAAAAGAATACGGTAATCTGGCGGCGATTTTGAAAAATTTATCTCAATTAATTGGCTTACTGTTTTTGTTTTCTTCATCTACTCTAGTGCTTTTCTTTAAGTATTCTTTTGTGTGCCTACTTTCTCATTGAGTTCTTTAATTTTCTTGCTTGTCTTTTGTTCATTAATCTTTGAGTTTGTCAAACATCTAGTATTCCTTTTGTTCTAGCCTTTCTTTGCTTATACTTTTTCTTGTTTGTCTTTATTGCTTCATTGGTTTTGTGGTGGTTGGCTTTGAGATTGGTGTGCTTGCTTTGACATCTTTCATTTGAGGATTCCAAGGCCTCAAGATCATATTGGTGTAAGAACATTATTTCTTTGAGAGTGACCTAAATTTTTTTTCTGCCTCAATTCACTTCAGCATTTTGCTGGAAACACCCACTGTTTTTGCTAATTTTTTATTTCTTGACTTGTTTACTGTTTTTGTGTGTTTGCTGTTTTTGAATTACAAATGGCTGGCTTTTCAAGTGATGCATCCTACAAGCAGAATTCTCCTTCCAAAGCTTCAATCCTTGGTGAATTACATGAAGCACAAAGAACTAATAGACGCTTGGAAGAGAAAATGCAAAAGTTGGAGGTCCAACAGGCTAGGACATCTCCTTCTATCCATGACGGGCATCATTCTCATAGACCATCTTCAAAAGCCTCTTCAAATGATTTTGGCCGTGAAGAAGATCATAGAAGAAGGAGGAATCCACTACAATTTCATGGACAAAGACCTCATCATCAAGGGGAAAGACATCACTACGGCAATGGCTTCTATCAAGATGCAAAGTCTAGGCTTCCTTCGTTCAAGCTTCCTTGTTTTAATGGCTCTAGTGATCCTAATGTATATTTAGATTGGGAGGCTAAGTGTGAAAAAAAATTTTGAGATCCATGAGATCCAAGATGAGCATAAGCTTAAGCTAGCCACCCTAGAGTTTAGTGATTATGCCATGAAATGGTGGCATGGTGTTGTAAAGGACATTATCTATCAGAAGGGTCCTCCCGTGGACTCTTGGAACTCTTTAAAGGATCACATGCACGCTAGATTTGTACCCCCACATTTTAGGAAAGACCTCATGTTGAGACTCCAACGGTTTCAACAAGGCACGCTAAATGTGGATGAATATTATAAGGAGCTAGAGACGTTTGTGCTTAAAATTGAATTAGAAGAAAGTGAGGAAGCTATGATTGCTAGGTTTGTGAGTGGACTTAGGAAGGATATTCAAGACATTGTTGAGTTACAAGAGTATTCATATTGGGTTCTTTAGTTCATCTTGCAATGAAGGTGGAAGCCCAACTTGCTAAGAAAAATTCTTTCAAAAATGCTCCCAATGATGGTTACTACAAGAAGTCTTGGGGAAACAAAAAGTCTTTTTTTAAATTTCCTTCCAAAGAGTCTTCTTTCAAACCCAAGGAAACTAAGCCATCTACCTCTAGGCCTAAATCACCCACTAGAACGTCTAATACTAAATGTTTTAAATGCATGGGTTATGGTCATATAGCTGCTAATTGCCCTTCCAAACGAAGTATGTACATGCATGAAGGCATTATAGTGAGTGAGCATGATTCGGATTCTCCTAAGCATTCATTGCATTCTAGTGCATCTAGTGAGGAAGAGAGTGAATGTCCACTTGAAGGGGATTTGTTAGTTGTGAGAAGACTTCTTGGACAAGTTTCACAACCTTTTGATGAAAGTCAAAGGGAAAATATTTTCCATACAAGATGTCTTATTCAAAACAACATTTGCTCTTTGATAGTGGATGGGGGTAGTTGTGCAAATGTGGCTAGTACAAGAGTAGTAGATAAGCTTGGATTGCCTACTATCCCTCATACATAGCCCTACAAATTACAATGGCTTAGTGAGGTAGGAGAAATAGTTGTCAATAAACAAGTCCTCATCCATTTCTTCATTGGAAAATACAAAGATGAGGTATTATGTGATGTTGTCCCCATGGAAGCCACTCATGTTCTTTTGGGAAGGCCTTGGCAATTTGATAGAAAATTTTTACATGATGGCTTTACCAACAAACTTTCTTTTGAATTCCATGGTCACAAAGTTACTTTAAAATCTCTCTCTCCAAGAGAAGTCCATGAGAACCAAGTTATCATGAAGAAAAAGAGGGAGAGTGAAAAAGATAAAAAAGATAAGAGTTCTAAGCCTACACTCCTTGTGTCTAGGCGTGACATTGAAAGGGAAATAGTGGCTCATCATCCTCTTTTTTTAGCCATCCCCAGAACTCTTAGAGTAGAATCACTTGTTGATAGTCCTCATTGCTTGGAAAATTTGGTAGAAGAGTTCAAAGATGTGTTTCAAGATCCTCCAAATGGACTTCCACCTTTGAGAGGGATTGAGCACCAAATTGATTTGATACTGGGCTCTTCTTTACCAAACCGTCCAGCATATAGGACCAATCCAAGTGAAACCAAGGAAATTCGCCAACAAGTTGAGGCTTTGATTGAAAAAGGGTGGGTGCAAGATAGCATGAGTCCTTGTGCTATGCCTATCATCTTAGTGCCAAAAAAGGATGGCACATGGCGAATGTGTTCGGATTGTAGGGCCATAAATAACATAACCATTAAGTATAGGCATCCCATACCTAGACTAGATGATTTGTTGGATGAATTACATGGTTCTAAAATCTTTTCAAAGATTGATCTTAAAAGCGGCTACAATCAAATCCGTATCAAACCGGGTGATGAATGGAAGACGGCTTTTAAGACCAACTTTGGTTTATATGAGTGGTTAGTTATGCCTTTTGGTTTAACTAATGCACCAAGTACCTTCATGCGCCTCATGCATCATGTTCTTAGACCTTTCATTGGTAAGTTTGTTGTGGTTTACTTTGATGACATTCTCATTTATAGCTTATCTTTGAATGACCATAGGTTGCATGTTAGGCAAGTTTTAGAAACCCTTAGGAAGGAACATTTGTATGCTAATCTTGCTAAATGTATGTTTGCTATTGATCATATAGAATTTCACCTTTGAGAGGGATTGAGCACCAAATTGATTTGATACCGGGCTCTTCTTTACCAAACCGTCCAGCATATAGGACTGTACCGACCAGGTCATCGGGCATGATGACGTGGACAAAAGAAAGGTAGGTAGTCAAGAAGTCAACGTAGTCGCCGTATGTAAAAACGGCGTTCTTCAGTATAAATAATCGGTTATCGCCAAGATGTGTCACCACCGAGATGGATCATCGCCCATCGCCCAAAGGGTCAACCCGCATGACGTAAGCATTTCACAGGAAGGGGGCCCACACGATGGGATAACCCTAAGTTGGGTGGTGGCACTGTGGGTCCCTATTCACAGAATAAATGATCAAGTCAAAAGAGGCACGTGGCAATGCCCACGTGCTCACTAAAGGTATCCAGGGAAGGCTGCATGCATGACACGTGTTTTATTAGGGCACTCGAACAGTATGATGGCGCGATAAATACAGCTCTCAAGTTAGAGCCCAAGCGGCCATAAGGGTATACATTGCACTCCAGATAAGGGAAGTCCATGGGCCAGATACGCTAAGATCCTAAAGATAGCGGCGCAAGGACCTTCTCCAAGGAACCCTAGATAATAGCAAGCAATGCAGAGGTAAACCCTAGTTTTCACCTATATAAAGGGCACGAAGAGCCCTAGTAAGGTATGTTTTTCACAGTTGCATGAGTTTTAACCTAGTTATCAGATAAACATACAGAGGAAAAACCCTAATTGTTCTTGACGGCGCATTCGTTGAGAGCACAAGACAATTAGGGCAACACAGTTTTAGCCATACAGTTTCAGTCATTGAGAGTATTATACAGTTTCTAATTACTTTGGTGTTTCTTGCTAGCTGACTTGATCGTCGGAGTGCAAACGGCCGCGAGGGCGCCCCTTTGTTCTTCTTTTTCAGGTACACACAGACGAGGCAGAACGAAGGTGCCCTAGCTCGTTAGAACAAGCCACACATAAAGACGACCCAGGTCAACCGGCCGGAACAAGGACCAATCCAAGTGAAACCAAGGAAATTCGCCAACAAGTTGAGGCTTTGGAACATGGCTAATGTGTTCGGATTGTAGGGCCATCAATAACATAACAATTAAGTATAGGCATCCCATACCTAGACTAGATGATTTGTTGGATGAATTACATGGTTCTAAAATCTTTTCAAAGATTGATCTTAAAAGCGGCTACAATCAAATCCGTATCAAACCGGGTGATGAATGGAAGACGGCTTTTAAGACCAACTTTGGTTTATATGAGTGGTTAGTTATGCCTTTTGGTCTAACTAATGCACCAAGTATCTTCATGCGCCTCATGCATCATGTTTTTAGACCATTCATTGGTAAGTTTGTAGTTGTTTATTTTGATGACATTCTCATTTATAGCTTATCTTTGGATGACCATAGGTTGCATGTTAGGCAAGTTTTAGAAACCCTTAGGAAGGAACATTTGTATGCTAATCTTGCTAAATGTATGTTTGCTCTTGATCATATAGAATTCCTAGGGTTTGTTGTGAGTTGCAAAGGGGTCCATGTGGACAAAACTAAGGTGATGGCCATTCAAAATTGGCCTACACCGAAATCTTTGAATGAGGTTGGAAATTTTCATGGACTTGCTTCTTTCTATAGAAGATTTGTCCCCAACTTTGGTACCATTGTCGCACCACTCAATGACATAGTGAAAAAGGATGTGGTCTTTCAATGGGGAGAAGCACAACAAAAAGCTTTTGAAACTTTGAAAGAAAAATTGACTAATGCTCCCATCTTGGCCCTTCCTAATTTCACTAAGACATTTGAGATTGAGTGTGATGCTTCAAGCATAGGTATTGGGGCTATTCTCCTTCAAGAGGGCCACCCCATATCCTATTTTAGTGAGAAATTGAAGGGAAGTCATCTCAATTATTCCACCTATGATAAAGAATTATATGCACTTGTTAGGGCTTTGTTTACTTGGCAACACTATCTCTTTCCCAAAGAGTTTGTGATACATAGTGATCATGAATCTCTTAAATATTTGAAATGCCAAAACAAGCTTAACAAGACGCATGTTAAGTGGATGGAATTCATTGAGCAATTTCCTTATGTGATCAAACACAAGCAAGGCAAAGTAAATATCGTGGCGGATGCTCTTTCTAGAAGATACACTTTGCTAAATCTTTTAAGCTCTCGATATCTTGGTTTTGATCACATTAAGGAACTCTATCATGATGACCTTGATTTTTCTCTCATCTATCAAGAGTGTCTTAAGGGAGGACACAAAGATTTTTTTATACAAGATGGCTTTCTTTTTAAAGGAAAACGTCTTTGTGTTCCTCAATGCTCTGTTAGATTATCTCTTGTTAGAGAAGCTCATGAGGGGGGTTTAATGGGACATTTTGGGGTTGCTAAAACTTTGGATGTGTTGCATGAACATTTCTTTTGGCCTCATATGCATAAACATGTTCACAGTTTGTGTGATAAATGCATAGCTTGCCGCAAAGCTAAGTCTAAGATGCATCCCCATGGTTTATATACTCATCTTCCTATCCCTTCAATGCCTTGGGTAGATATATCTATGGATTTCATATTAGGATTACCCAAGACATCAAAGGGAAAGGACTCCATTTTTGTGGTAGTGGATCGTTTTTCAAAGATGGCTCACTTTATTCCTTGCCACAAAGTGGATGATGCATGCCACATTGCAAACCTCTTCTTCCATGAAGTGGTTCGCTTGCATGGGATCCCTAGATCTATAGTGTCCGATAGAGATCCCAAGTTCTTGAGTCACTTTTGGAAGACCTTGTGGGGCAAGCTTGGGACTAAGCTTTTATTTTCTACCGCTTGCGACCCATAAACTGATGGTCAAACCGAGGTGGTGAATAGAATTTGGGACAACTATTGAGATGTTTTATTTCGGGGAATCCTAGAGTGTGGGAGAATTTACTACCCCATGTTGAGTTTGCATATAATCGTGTAGTAAATTCTACCACCTCACATTCTCCTTTTGAGGTTGTCTATGGGTTTAACCCCCTAACACCTCTTGATCTTCTTCCTATTCCCCTTCTTGGAGATGTCTTGTGCAAAGATGGGGATGAAAAGGCTTCTGCACTGACCAGGTCATCGGGTGCGATGACGTGTCTGGCGCGTGCCTGGGTGGGGCGTGCTCAGTGGAACACGTAGGCTAGAAAAGATGAATGGTTCAGAAGTGAGCATAGTCGCCGGTTACGCTGAATTGGCGTTCTCCGATCTCTAGTGTGTGTGACCGGCGGTCGCCAGAGTTGCGACACAGTCGCCGTATGAGAGTGCTAGGAGATCAGGTGGTGAGAGATCGCCGAGGAATGCTAGGAGCTCGGGTGGTTTACACGTCGCCACGCGGAGCACATCGCCGGATCTCCCAGTAAACTCAGTTAAAGCTGTTAGAGGCTCGGAAGGGTAATCCCAAGCGTGTAAGTTCAGTAAGATGACTGTTGCGCCAGCATGGGGCGTGAAGGCTGAGTGGGTTGAAGGGAACAAATTGCCCATCAGCGACAGGATTCCCAGAGGGGACATTCGTTGGTGGCAAGGTTTCCTCAACTAGAGCATGCATGGCGTAGCAGTAGGGGAGGTGGCACTTGCGACGTGCGATATCACAGAGATGATGCACTTTGTTGCATCCGATACTCGCCTTGTCGAGTGATGTTTCACAGCGCATTGTGCGCTAGCTTGCTCCTTAAGTAGAAGACTTAGCTGTGTGGCTGGTTACTACACAAGAATGACGTTCAACTTGCCCCAATCCAGATGACAACACGTGTAGGGTTGGATGTTACCAGTTACTCCAACCTAGATGATGACACGTGTAGGGTTGGGAGCAATGGAGAAATGACGCTCAAGTTGCCTTGGCTCAGATGACGACACGTGTAGGGCTGGGTGCTACCTGCTATCCCGGTCCAGATGGTGACACATGCAGGGCTGGATGCGAGCCACGTGTCCAAAAGCATAACGACCTGGAGAGAGAAGAAACCTAGCTATAAAGGTAACCTTAACAGAATTTGCAGAGGTACGTTTTCATTACGGCTGGTACTGCTAGGGTTGTGTGCCTACAGTACGGTCCTACAGAGCATATTCTCTCTTAGTTTTTGGGTGTTCTTGTCACTGACTTGAGCGTCGGAGCGCCACCGGCCGCAGAGGCACCACTGTGTGTTTTTCAGGTTCTCAAAGAGGCTATCTGTGGAGTGGACTTGGAGGGCACGTGGTGTCAAGCTGGTGAGGAAGATCGTGACGAGGCAACGCTCTTGCGCTAAGTCAACCGGCAGGATCAGCTTCTTTTGTGAAAACTTTGCATAAAGACATCAAGAAGAGAATTGAGAAGAAGGTTGGCAAGTATGCTGAACTTGCCAATAAAAGGAGAAAAGCATTGTTGTTTGATGAGGGCGATAGGGTTTGGCTTCACTAGAGGAAGGATCGTTTTCCTACTCAAAGGAAGTCCAAACTAATGCCTCGTGGGGATGGACCTTTCCAAGTCCTCAAGAGGATTAATAACAATGCTTATGAATTAGATATGCCTGATACATTCTTAGGTAGTCATACTTTTAATGTCAGCGATCTAACTCCTTCTTATGTTGGTCTCCAGAATTCGTGGTCGAATTCTCTCCAACTCGGGGAGTATGATGGAGATCAAGCTCAAGTGGACATGGAGGCCAATCAACAAGATCAAGAAGAGGTAGAGGCGCAAATGGAGGACGCCCATAGAGGTCAAAGCGCACCTCAAAGGCTTACAAGAAGCATGTTCAAAGCTTTAGGAGCTAGGGGACAATTATTTTCTCTTTTTTGTAATTTCTTTGGTTGAAGGTGCTTAGAGGGAAACAATAGAAACCTCTATTGTTATAGCATCTTTTAGTCTTTAGTTGGGAGCTTTAGGAGGGGGGTGTGTTAGTAGATAGGTGTAGGAGTAAATAAGGAGGTGCCAAAGTGAGATAAGGGATCACACCTTCCTCATGTCTTGTTTAGGCGCCGGTTTTAGCTTCTTTTAGGAGGGAATTTTGAATTCTCTTAGTTTGATTTTTCAGCACCTTTAGGCTATAAATATAGGTGCTGCCCTTGTACATTTCAGATTTGAATTTTAATTAGAGAAACTATACTCAAATTTTGAGAGAGCATTGGAGAGGTTTGAGCCTTCTTCTCTAGTCTTATCTTGATGGTTCCATGGTTACCTCAAGTGGCGGCTTGCACACTCATCTACGAGCATCCATCCTTCTAGTGGCGTGATCATCCAACCATACATCCATCTTCAAGAGCTTTCTCCTCTCCTTCCTTCTTGCTCTTTCAATTGTTCTTGTTTTAGCTTGATTCCTTGAAATTCTGTTCGGTGTTCTTGCTGTTTGTGGTTTTTGGTTCGGTCTTTTTATTTTTCTGTCCATTCATCTTCTTCCTTTGCTTTTCTAGCTCATATGTTCGGCTCATTTCAATTCTTAAGTAATATGTTCGGTGCATTTGCCTTTTCTTCCACTTTAATTGGTTCAATTTGACAATATGTGGAAGTTCCATATGAGTTTGGATTTGGTACTAGTTTTGGTGAGTTCTTGACTTAGAACATTGATCCAATTCTAAGAAAAAGTGCCTAACTATTGTCCAACTCAAGTTGATTCCTAAGAATGTCAAGAATCATTCTCTTCTTTGTTATTGGAATCACATCATGTGGTATCAAGAGTTTAGGTGTGTTTTTCTTTAATTGTTGAGTTGTGTAGCACTTTATTTCAAGAGCTCTTTTAATTTCTTGCAATTTATGGTTATGTTTTTAGGCTTATTTGAGTTTGCTTGCTGTTTTAATTCTTTTGCCTATCATATGTTTGAGTATTTTCCTTTTTGAATCCATACAAGTTTTGTCTTAGTCAACGCTTTGGCGCTAAGTCAACCGGCAGGATCAACACCGATTAAACAACACAAAAACAGAAATGCACCGAACAAAAGACTAGAAATGAAGAAGAAAAGATGAAGAACAGCAAAGGAACAAAATGAACCGAAGCAAAACTTATAAGAACTGAAAATGCCGAACAGAAATTCAAAAGAAGCAAACTAAGACATGAACAATTCAAAGAGAAGGAAGGAAGGAGAAGAGAAAGCTCATGAAGATGGAGGAATGGTTGGATGATCACGCCACTTAGAGGATGCTGACTCCAAGATGAGTGTGCAAGCCGCCACTTGAGGTAACCATTGAACTCTCAAGATAAGATTAGTGAGGAAGGCACAAAGCTCTACAATGCTCTCTCAAAAATTGAGTATAGTTTCTCTAATCAAATTTCAAATCTGAAAAATACAAAGGCAGCACCTTAATTTATAGCCTAGAGGTGCTGAAATGCAAAGCAAAATGAATTCAAAATTCCCCCCAAATACAAATGAAAGTGGCGCCAACTATAGTCATGAAGAAGGTGTGACCTTCTCTCTCACTTTGGCACCTCCCTATTTACTCCTACACCTATCTACTAACGCACCCCCCCTAAGACTCCTATTCTAAAGACCTAAAGATGCTTTAACAAAAGAGGTTTCTAATGTTTCCCTCTAAGCACCTTCAAACAAAGAAATTACAAAAAGAGAAAATAAACGTCCATTAGCTCCTAAAGCTTTTGTTCCGTCCGATTGACCTGGGACGTCTTTGTGCGCGACCTCAACCGTCAACTAGGGACTTCTTCCCACTGGTTACCTGTGGATTCCTGCAAAAGAGGACAAAGGGGCGCCCCAGCGGCCGTTTGCACTCCGTCCCTCAAGTCAGCCAGCAAGAAACACCAAAACTATGCACCTCCGTATCGGAGCACCATGGAGGGTACTCTGAAGGCGGTTAAATGAACTATGTCTAGTCTATATTTTCTCGTTCTGGCTAAAGTCTTTCCCCAGTCCCTTGTACGTAACCTCAAGGCTCGAGCAAGCAACTAGAGAATTTCTGGAAAATTTGCCAAAAGTTCGAACCCCGTTCCCAACATTCCAGGCGCTATTTAAACTACCCTAGCATTTAAAGCGTCTTAAAGCGCATTGAATTATGAAACGTTCAGCACATTTAAGACGTTTAAACCGTTGGGGAGCATTTATAGTACCTTAAACGCTCGAAACGAAAATTGTATTAAATAACCTTAATTACCTCGTACCTGACAAAATGGCGTTTCTATTCTGACCTGGCTGTTGTACACGTGGAAGGCCTCACAGCGCCATGACCCCTTCTGGGGGCGTTTCTTCGTGTGAGTCCTCCTACTTGGGAGTGCAACTGCGCAAGGGGTGACTTTTTGGGTGCCTACTCATGCTCCCAAACATCTAGTCACTCACTTTGAGGGCGTATCTGCCTTCCTCTCGTACCCTGCACCTGGCTACCCTGGGCGTGACCCTTCTCCTGAATCGTATCTACCCCAAGGGCGTCTCTGGGGCGGCAGGGGCACTTCACGAGTCAGGCTGCCCTACACTGGTGCTATCACTACGGCCTTGAAGCCACCTTTCTCTTTTCTTTATTACTACCCCCGGATTGTCGGATTTGAGGCCTTCCCACAGCGTCGCTCCCTCCATGGTCTTTCCTACCCATGGGTATCGGGGAGCTACATTGTGATTGCCTCGCCTTTGTGACATTTGACCTTGGCAACGCCCTATTTGAGCGACGCCTTAACTGGGCGATGCCTTCACCTAGGCGACGCCTTACGTTGACTTTGACCCCCGACGTTGACTTTGGCCTTGACTTCGTCAACGTCTGGATACGGGACGGTACACAAGCCCCCCAGTCTTAAGCTGAAGACTTGTCTTCAGCGCAAAGACTAAGGTCTCGCCCATGCCGTCCACGTGTCACCCTGGTGACGTGTCATTCCTTGCTGACTTAGCACTTACCGAATTGACGTGACACTCTCTGAACCATGGGGTTGCCCTTAATGGCTGATTGGACATCCTCTGAAGCGGGGAAAGTAACACCTTTTGGGGCCACGCTTAATTGCGTGCCACGTGGCTCATCACACGGCCAGCCTCTAGAGTCCCTTGCGCTCCCCTTTAGCGCTTAATCCTTTGACACGCGGCACGATCACACGGCCCTCATTTAGCGCCTCTTGGGTTGCAAATGTAACGTTCAAGTTACCCAAAACCCCGCGCTCACACCACTGTTTCATCCATTCTCTCTGCATTTCTGCACTGTTCATCGCCTTCGAGCCCTTTCTCTGCAACTTCCGCTCTTTCCTTCGCGCTTTCCTTCCTTCCCCACTTCGACATCAAAGGTATGATTTTTCCATCTCCGTGACTCTTCTTCTTTGTTGCATTGCATTGCTGCATACTGAACTGCCTGGGACTGTTTATGTTTATGCATTTCTGTGTTCTTCCTCTCCTCCATTCTTGATGAGAATCAAATAAAGGAGGCTTTTATTAATGGAGGAAGAGGACATCCACCCTCACATTTGAAGTTCTTCCTTCTAGTCTTCTAAAAATTAAAAGAAGACATAAAATAAAGATGAGGCCCAAGCCCAAAGCCCAAAGCCCAAGCCCAAGCCCAAGAAGGCCAAAGCCCAAAGAGCCCAAGAAGGCCAAAGCCCAAAGAGCCCAAGTCCATCCCATGAGGGGCAAGGCCAAGCTTTGAAATACTCTTGTATAGTTTTAGGAGGTGTGGATATTAAATAAAGGAGTGTGAAAATGTAAAATAAAGTCACATTACCCATGTGACTTAGGAGAGTGGTGTAGGTGTAGTTTTTGGGAGGTGTCATAGTAGAAAAAGGTCACACCTCCCATGTGACTTGTTTTTGGTGGGAATTTCAAATGAGTTTATTTGAAATTTCCAACCTATTTTTCAGCACCTTAGGCTTTAAATAGAGGTGCTTCCTTTGTAAAATTCAGATTGGAATTAATCTAAGAAAACTTTACTCAAATTTTGAGTGATCATTGGAGAGCTTTTGAGCCTTCTTCTCTAGTCTTATCTGGATGGATCCATGGAGTCCTCAAGTGGCGGCAACACTCTCATCTAGGAGCATTCCACACTTCTAGTGGCGAGATCATCCGTCATCCTTCCATCATCATGAGCAATTCTTCTCTCCTTCCTTTCTTCTTTGTTAATTCTTTGTTCTAGCTTGTTGTCTTGTTGTTTGGTTCGGCTATTCTGTTTTTTCAGCACCTATTTTCTGTTCTTGCCTTTTAATTTTCACTTTGTTCGGTTCAAATGTGTTCTTATGCAATTCTGTTTGGTACTTTTTAGTTTTACCTCTTTTTGTTGGTTCAATTTGACAATATGTGGAACATCCAAATGAGTTTGGGATTTGGTACTAGTTTTTGGTGAGTTCTTATCTTATAACAATGATCCAACTCTAAGAAAAGTGCCTCAATAATGTCCAGCTCAAGGTGATTCCTGATCCGGTCGGTCATCGGTAGTCGATGACGTCAGCAGAAGATAACCACGTGGACCACTCGCAGGGTGACACGTGGACCAGGTGACAGATAGATCAGGGTGAACGTGATCGGTTGTCAGTAACCAAGTGACCACTGACAGATCAGGCGGCAGAGAAGTCAGGGGACAGATCACCCAGAACGGTGATCGGTGGTCAGTAACCAAGTGGCCACCAACAGACCAGTTCCCAGATGAACGCCTGGGGGCAGAACGCGAGAAGCAATAGAGCACTGATCAGTCATCGGGTGCATGGTCATCGGGGTCTCGTGTTACACGCAGTTAAACTGGGACTGAGGTTCCCAGCGAGAGCGTTACGCATGGACCTCGCATGAGCACATCTCAGGGAATCGTGCACGAGAGTGGCCTGAGGGAGCTAGTAAACCGGTCAGTGATTGCTGATTCCCTCAACCCATTACGTGCGTGACACCGTGAAGGGTAAGCCGTTTACGCAGAGAGCAACGCTTGGTGAATGTGCCTAGACCAGCCACACCTGGCGTTCTCCTGAGAGTATGCGATTTACCCAGATGGAAGAAATATGCTAAGTTACTCCGCAAGGGAATAACTTAGGCGCACAAAGAGAAGCGCTAGAGCCCTTCAAGTAGTGACACGTGTATGGTTAGATGTGAGTTGCATGCCTCCACGTGTCATCATCTGAGAAGGGCGCGGTCCAGATAAAGGTGCACTCCGTACCGCTAAGGGTACAGACAAGCGCAGCCAAGCGCAGACACGCGCAGACACGCACAGACACTCACACTCTACTGATTCTGGAGGTACGTTGTCGCAGAAAAGCATAACAGGGTTCTGGCACATGCCAGAGGGGCATAACAGAATTCTGTTAGGCCCAGATACAGGGGGAGGCATAAAAGAGAATCAGGGTGAGATTCAGAGGGGAGATAAAAAAAAGAGAGCAAGAGTTTTCACACACACACTACTAGTTTTTCTCATTGGTGGTTTTGTGATCTAACTTGATCATCGGAGTGCAAACGGCCGCTAGAGGCGCCGTCTGTGTGTTTTGCAGGTTGCGTTTGGAGATCCTAGAGAAGGTTATGAGGGTGATTTTGCAGATAACACAATCGCGTAGACGGGGCAGAGAGAGCTACGAAGCGATTCCTCCACGCTCGAGTTGTCGGCAGGATCAATTCCTAAGAATGTCAAGAATCATTCTCTATATGGCTAGTGGAATCACATCAGTTCTTCTCCGTTCTCTTCTCCTCCTTTCTGGGTTTCCTCGCGTGGGTGGCATTTTTCTAGGGTTTTGGTCCCTTTTCTGCCTTGACATCGCTTGTTAAAACCCTTTTCCTTTCTTCTTTCTCCAGCTATTTATCCGCATCATGGTGCGCCCGAAATCAAAGTCCGATTCTCCCCCAAGGACCAACTATAAAGCCTTCTACACATGGGCTCCAGACGAGCTTTTAAACGAATTCACCACTCTGACGACCATGCAGGACTTGGAGAACCATCGCGGTGATCCCCACCTGTACAATTTTAACACCTTCTGCCGCACCCATGATGCACATATCTCCGTTCGTCCCGGCAGGCCTGGGGAACCTGTTTGCGTGAATGACAGACCCAGGAAGGGGAACCCTTTCTTTTTCATGTACCAAACGGTATTTAAACGCATCGGGGTGCGCCTTCCGTTCATGCCCTTCGAAAGGGAACTTCTTACAGAGATCAACACAGCCCCGACCCAGCTACACCCCAACAGCTGGGCATTCGTTCGGGCCTTCCAAATTCTTTGCGGGTATCTAGGTATCCTCCCCTTCGTGGACGTCTTCTTACACTTCTTCGAGGTGAAGAAGCAAGGGAAAATTTTCTGGGTAAGCTTTTCAGGGATCGCCGGCAGGATCCTTTTTTCCCTTTTCCAGAACTCGTACAAGGGTTGGAAGGGAAAATTTTTCAGGGTATGCTGCGCCAAGCATGACCCTACAGCCTTGGATGGCTTCCCTCTGTATTGGACAGAGCACCCCAAACTGCTCAAGGCCAAGGCCCTGGATGAGCTATCCCCTGCTGATAGGGAGGTATGCAAGGCCTTGGCTGGCCTGGGGATTGTCTTCGACACGCTGAAGCTCATCGCAAGCGAGTACAATGCCCACTCCCTGACCACCTACTTTGGTAGGGAGACTCCTCTCTTACTGTCTTCTGTTATCTGTGTTTTACTGCTTCATGCTTGCTCTACTGGCCTCTTCCCCCTGTTTCCTTTGTGCTAAGTGCCTTATGTCTCATTCATCTACGCGCTTCGTGGGTTTGTATAACTGCTTTGGCTTTAACTTCTGCTATTGGTATTATGTGAATGTAGGATCGGTGATGGATGCCTCCAAGAGGATGGTTTTGGCGAAAGCGATGAAGGCCGCTCGTGCTGCCAAGGCTGGCGCCTGCTCCGCCCCTGCTGCTGGCCCAAACCCCTCATTAACCCTGCCTTTACCACCACCAACCACTACCGAAGCCCCCCTAGGCTCATCTTCACCACCTCCACGTAGCCCCCAACCCCTTCAAACATCCGGCTCTCCCTCGCCCATCGCTGCCGTCCCATTGGCTGTAGCTTCATCACCGGCTCCAACCCCCCTTGACATAGGAAAACGGGTTTTGGAGATCATATCCGATGATGAGGACTCTGATGGTGTGGCACCCTTCAGGAGGAGGAAGGCTGCGAGAATTCCTACCCTACCAGTGGCATCGCCCCAGGGGGGGAATTCCTTTAGGGATAACCCTCCAAGTGCCACTTCTCTTCCTCCCACAATGGTCCAAGAGGAAACAGGCGAAGGGGCCGAATCCGCTCCACCCCCACCACCGGCAGAGATCTTCGTTGCTCCCGCTTCCGTCGCCGCCGCCCCAGATCTTATTGCCATCCCTCCTCCAATTATGCATCTGATGAGGGGCTTCAGCGGGGGATCAATGCCAGAAGGCTCCGACAGGAAGGAGGGAATGCCCTTCTACTTGGGAAGCCTTCTTGGCCGTGGCCCTTGAATGGCGTGCCCAAGCTAGAAACGCTGTTTTGCAGACTCAAACCCTCCAGGCCTTGGAAACAAGGGTAGCTGCCCTGGAGGAGGAAAAGAAAACTTTGGCATGCCAAAACGAGGCCTACCAAACCACTCTGAAGTTGGCGCAAGAGGCCAAGGAGGAGACTGAAAAACAACAGGCAGAGGCGGTGGAGATTCAGGCTGACTTCTACACTCGGGAAGTCACTCTTCAAGTCCAAATAACAGGCCTCCAGGGCATGGTCGAAGCTTACGAGGAAGTTCAAAAGGACTTGAAGAGCCGATGCTGTGAGCAAGCTGACAACCTGGAGCGGATGGAGGGGGAGATGGCTACTCAGGCCAAAGCTATGGGCCTTCTCCAGGTTGACCACGACAAACTGCAGATCGAGGTTAGCCGGCTCCATGTCGAGAAAGAGGCTTTGGAGAAACAGGTAGCTTCTGGGGACGCCATCATCGAGGAGTTAGAGAAGGAAAAGAAGACCCTCGTCAACGACATGGCGGGTACCTCCGAGGAGGGGTTCAAAGAGGCTCTAGCCCAGGCCGTCTGTGAGAACCCGGGAATCGACGTTTCCAACTGTGATTCCACTCATCACATCGTCGATGGGAAGGTCGTGCCCTTGGAGCTGGATGACTGAACTGCCGCCCTCAACCGCCACCTTTCTCCTTTACACTTTATACTTGCTTTTGTCCCCTTTTGCTGAACTTGTAACTTTTTTGAACTATCGACCCTTTCATCACAACTATGGATAACAATTTTTGTACCTTGGAGTTATCGAATTCTGTCGGTATGATTTTACCTTCATTTTCCGCCTTCGCGTGCTTCAATCGTTTTGCCTGTAGTCGACCCGTTTCTTTCGCTGCGTTGGGCGACCCCATATACCGAGTGCCTGGCTCCTATCGCGCTTCTCGAAAACCGTTCCGCCTTCGTATCTATGAGGCCTCTGCCTCGTGAAGGCGTTGGTGGCTTCACCATTGCCACAACGCAAAGGTTGAAAACCTCCTCTTGGCCTTAAACACTTGGGACAAGGCGTCAATGCCCACACCCATGGAGAGGCTTGCCTAACGGAGCCGTATCGTCCTGGGGGTGTCTCAAACACCAAAGCGACCTGTCCCTTGATCCTTGGTACCCGGCGCCCACGCCTAAGGAGAGGCCTGCTACAGCAGCGTCGTATCGTCCTCAGGGTGTCTAGAAACGCCCAGCACTGGGAAAGCTCAAAGCCCTCCGGGGGGTCGTTCCCTCCATGGCCTTTCCTTCCCATGGGTGTCGGGGAACAACCCTGCTAGCGGTTCAGTCAGCATTTGGCGATCTCGTCTCCCTCCACAGTCTTTCTTACCTGTGGGTATCGGGGAAGCGACGCCGCTCGTGACTAGTTTTGGCCTTTTCGATTCATCTCCCTCCACAGTCTTTCCTACCTGTGGGTATCGGGGAGGTGACACTGCTGATACTTGGATTGGCGACGCCCGCAACGTCTCATGCCGGCGTCGCCTTTTGTGCCTTCCCTGGCGACGCATTGGGCGTCTCATGCTGGCGTCGCCCTGGGGCGTTAACTTTACCTTGGCATTGACTTTAACCTTGGCCCTGGCCGACGCCTGGGGATAGCGAAGAGCTCAAGGTTTCCCCGGTGCTATCCACGTGGCGCTTCTCGTATGGCTGATGGGACGTTTAGCCACTTGACTTGGTCCTGACATTTTCTGTGCCTCTGACCCACTCTCGACGGCGTATCGTACCCTCGGGCATTTTGCCGATACGACGTTTTCTGAGTGTTAACCAGTGGTGCCAGGGTCATCCTCCCATCCTCTGCCACGTGGCTCGATCGCACGATGCATCCGTTTGCGTCGTTTGGCGCTATAACTGCAACACTTCCATTTGCGTCGTTTGGCGCTCTAACCGCAATATTAAGTTCTTCAAAATCTTGAACCTGTCCTCATCATTTCTGCACTTTTCGTAACCTACTTGCACCCTTTCTCTTCTCGCGAAGAGTTCTTCTAGTGTTCGTTCCAACCAGCGTTTTACCCTTGCGTTACCAGCAGGCCACTCTCCTCCAAACCTCCCAGATTCTGCTCAGGCATGTCTTCTCGTGTTCCTCCCCCCAGGGTTAACCCCAAGGACCTGTATACTTGGGCCTCGAGCGAGCTGCTTGACGAGTGCTCGTGCTTGCTTTCTACCCGGGCCATAAGGGAACACAAAGGGGATTCATGCTCCTATGATCACCGTGCCTTCGCGAAGAGGCACATCGACTATATCGCTGTGCTCCCTTGCACTTTAGGGGAGCCCGTATGCGGAGACGAACGGGCCAACTACGGGGTCCCGTTCTTTTATTTCTATCAGGTGGTTTTCAAAACCATCGGCGTGCGCCTGCCCTTCTCCAGGTTTGAGAGGGAACTGCTGACAGAGATCAATGCTGCTCCGGCCCAGTTATATCCTAATAGCTCGGCTTTCGTCAAAGCTTTTGACATCCTTTTTGGTTTTCTGGGTTGTGCACCCTCGGTTGATATCTTTCTTCACTTCTTTGAGGTGAAGAGGCAAAGGAATAACCTCTAGGTGACCCTCAGTAACGTTCCTGGCAGGGTTTTCCTGACCCCTTTCCAAAACTCCTTCACTGGGTGGAAGGGCAGGTTCTTCAAAATCTGTTGCTCTAATCTCGTTCCCTCCGCCCTAGATGGTTTTCCATTGTACTGAGTGAGGGAGATGAGGGCGCTCAAATCCAAACCCTTGAAGAAGTTAGCCCCGAATGACCAGGTGATTTGCCGGATCCTTGCTGAGGCGGGAGGTTTCGACTCCGCCACCTTGATTAGTTTGGAGTTCAACGCCGGGACCCTAGAGAAGTATATATGTATGAGTCACTGTCCTAGAAACATCCGCCTTCGATGCTTTCTAAATCTGTGTGTGTTTTGCTTCATGATGTCTCTGACACGTTCATCTCCCTTGGTGCAGGTTCGAAGATAAACCAAGAGCGGAGGTCACAACTTACCCGGGCTCTGCGGGCTGAGAGCGGGGCTTCGTCTTCCTCCCGTGCCGACTCCGGAGGCCACTGAAGAGTGGTTCGTTTGTGTTTTTTGTATGAGCACAAGGCTTGTAATGTTCGCCCTATTCGCCTTACTCCCATTTATCTCGAACACTACTTGTAAATTTAACTCTACTATACCATGCTTGGTTTCTGTAATGCCGCTTTACTTTTTCACACACCTCATATACTGTGCGTTTTTCCTCCGTCATGTTTCTTGGCGGCGCCTGCGCTTGGGCGACGCTTTCTACCTTGGCGACGCTTTCTCTTGGCGACGCCTTCTGTCTTGGCGATGCCTGTGGCCGCTTCGAACAGAAAAAAGATAAAGACTAAAAACCAAGGCAAGGTTTTTCTCGAACTTCTTTTTCTTTTATTTGGGTGACCTCATTAAAAAACCCCGAAAGGGAAAAAGAGCGTCCCCTTTTACAAGACTGTTACATCGCTGCTTACATAAATCAACTAAAATAAAACTTCAAGTTGGCTGCATTCCAACTGCGCGGGATGGGACCCCCCTCCAAGGTCTCTAGGTTGTACGAACCGTTTCCCTTAGCCTCAGTAATTCTGAAGGTTCCGGTCCACTTGGGAGACAGCTTATTCTCCAGCTCGTATGGATGAGCCTTCCTCATTACTAGGTCGCCAATCTGAAACTGCCGTGGCTTCACTTTAGAGCTATATTGCCGCTCTACTCTCCTTTTTACTGCTTGGGCCTTTATTCTGGCTTCCTCCCTGGCTTCGTCTAGTAGGTCCAGGTTCACCCGCCTTTCTTCTTTGGATTCCTCAGCCACGAAATTTTGAAAACGCGGCGAGCTTTCGTGTATCTCGACTGGGATCATCGCATCCGACCCATACACTAAGCTTAAAGGCGTCTCCATGGTGGAAGATTGGGGCGTGGTGTGGTATGCCCATGCGATCCTTGGTACTTCCTCCGCCCACGCCCCTTTGGCCTTCTCTTTAGCCCCCTCAGCAAAACACTGTTTGCTGACTCTACTTGCCCGTTAGTCTGGAGGTGTTCGACTATTGCGAACACTTGATTGATGCCTACCTCAGCACACAGGTTTCTCAACTGCTGACTGGCGAACTGGGTTCCATTATCGGATATCAGCCGCCTAGGTACGCCAAAACGGTACACAATGTTCTTCCACACAAAGTGTTGCACCTTGTGCGCAGTGATCTGGGCCACGGGCTCCGCCTCTATCCACTTGGTGAAGTACTCGATGGCAACGATCAAGTACTTCATCTGCCTTATCGCCAGTGGGAACGAACCTAGGATGTCAATTCCCCAGGTATGGAAAGGCCACGGGCTGTATATGGATCGCAGCTCTTTTGGCGGCGCCTTGTGCCAGTCAGCGTGCTTTTGACATTGCTTGCAGCGCTGGGCGTGTCGCGCGCAATCTTCCTATACTGTTGGCCAATAAAAACCTGCGTGTATCACCTTGGAGGCTAAGGATCTTCCCCCTACGTGGCTTCCACAAATGCCTTCGTGGAGCTCCGCCATTATTCTGGTGCACTCGACGCCACTTACGCACGTCAAGATAGGGTGACTGAACCCGTGCCAGAACAACACTCCGTCCACCAGTGTGTATCTCGTGGCATTTCTCTTAACCTTCTTACCCTCTTCAGGCTCCACTGGGAGAGCCCTATCCGCCAGGTACCGCCTGTACAGCGTCATCCAGGTGTCTCCTTCTGCTAGGGCACATACCTGCATCTGCCTTCCTTCCTCGGGCGTGTCCGCGTATGTGCTGATGCGGGGCATCTTCAGCGTATCTTGGGTCAAAGAACGATGACTCCTTGGCCTCCCTCTTGCTGTGCAAATCTGGAGGATATCTACCCTGTTATCTTTCACGAATTTACGCGGAGCTTTGAGCGTCTCTTGGATCACTGTCCTCTGTCTACCCCCCTTGCCTGAGCTGGCCAGCTTGGCAAGCAGGTCGGCTCTGGCATTCTACTCCCTTGGGACATGTATCAGCTCAAGAGCGTTGAATGCTCCCTTCAATAGTTGGACGTATTTCAGATACGCCGCCATCTGCGGGTCTTTCGCCTGGAACTCACCCGACACCTGCTTCGTAATCACTTGGGAATCGCTTTTCACCAAGAGGTTTTGCGCGCCCATCTCCTTGGCCAGGAGCATTCCTGCGATCAGAGCTTCGTATTCAGCCTAATTATTACTTGCCTTAAAGGTGAAGCGCAGGGCTTGCTCAATCAGCACGCCATTGGGTCCCTCCAATACTATTCCCGCACCGCTTCCTTGTTGGTTGGAAGAGCCATCGACCGAGAGCAACCACTGCGAGCCCACCTCCACCTCTTGATCACGTCTGGGCGAGAGTTCTGCCACAAAATCTGCACACTTACCCTTTGATGGATCCTCTAGGCTCACACTGGATGTCGAATTCTGACAACTCCACCGCCCAGCGCACCATTCTTCCGGCTACATCAGGCTTCTGCAGCACCTTCTGTATAGGGAGGTTCGTCATCACTACCATCGTAAAGCTGTGGAAGTAATGGCGGAGCCTCCTGGCTGAAAACACCACTGCCAACGCTGCCTTCTCCAGCGCCTGGTATCTCGTCTTCACGCCTTGTAATGCCTTGCTCACGAAATAGATGGGCTTTTGACTTTGGTCCTGCTCCTGGACCAGCACAGAGCTGATAGCCCGCTCTGTCACCGTAAAGTACAGCCGGAGGGGCACTCCTGTTACCGGTTTGCAGAGGACCGGTGGCGTCGCTAGGTATTCTTTCAACTTAATGAAAGTCGCTTCGCATTCGTCAGTCCATGCGAAGCGACTATTTCTCTTGAGGCACTGGAAATATGGGTGCCCCTTCTCTCCTCCTACAGAAACAAACCTTGAGAGCGCCGCCATCCGCCCCGTCAGCTGCTGCACTTCCTTTACCGACATAGGGCTTCGCATGGCGATAATTGCTGCGCATTTGTCGGGGTTCGCCTCTATTCCCCTCTCCGTGAGCATGAAACCTAGGAACTTACCGGCCTCTACCCCGAATACACACTTCTCAGGGTTTAGTTTGAGGCGATACTTGGATATAGTGACGAACAACTCCTTGAGGTCCGCCAAATGCTGTGCCCTATCTTGCGACGCCACAACCATGTCATCCACGTAGGCGTATAGATTCCTTCCTAACATGGGTGCTAGGACCTTGTCCATCAGCCTTTGGTAGGTGGCGCCCGCGTTTTTCAACCCAAAAGGCATCACCTTGTAACAGTAACTGCAAGTCTCTGTCATGAATGCAGTTTTGCTCTCATCTCTCAGGTGCATTTTGATTTGGTTGTATCCCGAGAACAAATCCAGGAAGCTTAGCACCTTGCAGCCGGATGCACTATCCACCAACGCGTCGATGCTGGGTAGTGGGTACAAGTCCTTCGGGCACGCCTTATTTAAGTCCGTGAAGTCCACGCACATCCTCCACTTCCCATTCGTTTTCTTCACCAGGACAACGTTGGCTAACCACTCAGGGTATTGAATCTCCCTGATGTGGCCGACACTCAGCAGCTTCTGCGTTTCCTCCTTTACCACCAGCTGCCTCTCTTCGTTAAACTTTCTCCTTCTTTGGCGCACGGGGCGGACCATGGCGTCCATGCTGAGGTGATGACATAGGAAATCTGGGTCAATGTCGGGCATATCCGAGGTAGACCATGCGAAGGCATCCAAGTGGCGTGAAATCACCTCTGCCACCCCCTGCTGCTCTTCTTGGCTCAGCAAACGCCCTAACTTAAACGTTTTGCCGCCAATCTCCCTCTCCACGGCGTTAACCGCCTGTTGATCCCTGCTATTATCCTGAATGGGCGCCGCCTCTTCCACGGGCGTCGTATCGTCAGGTCCCTCCTCCATGAGTGTATCTACCTCGGGTGTCGCCCTCGCGGGTGTGGCCTCGTCAGGTGTTGTCCCGGCGGGCGTCGCCTCAATCATCGATGTGTCCACACTGGGCGGACGCTCAAACACCATGAACACGCTTTTCTTCATTTTGAGGCTGTTTTCATAACACTTCTGCGCCTCCTCCTGATCCGACTTGATAACTGTCACCTTGGCGCTGAGGTCCGACACCTTCATCTTCATATGGCGCGTGGAAGCTACTGCGTTCAGCCTATTCAACGTCGGTCTGCCCAACAAAATGTTGTAGGCGGAGTTGGCATTTACGACCAAGTACCGGATGCTTTCGGTATGCGAGGCCTCTCCATCCGTGAACGTAGTCCTCAGCTCCAGGTAGCCTCGCACTTCCACCTGGTTATCCGCAAACCCATACAGGCACCCTGTGTAGGGCCTTAAAAGGTCGGGAGACAACCGTAACTTGTTGAATGTCGACCAGAACATGACGTCTGCTGAACTTCCCTGGTCGACAAGAACCCTGTGCACCTTTCTTCCAGCCGTGACAACCGAAATGACCACGGGGTCATTGTCATGCGGCACCACGTCTCGAAGATCCCCTCTCATGAACACGAGGTCCGAGTTGACCCCCCCTCGCGTATTTCTTTCGCTGGGAGGCGGTGGGTCCTCCGCCGGAAAAACCTCCAGCAATAGTGTAAACCTCACCGAGAACAGGCATCTCGTGCGCTTGCTCCTCTGTTGGCGCCGGCAGGGCGGCGGTCGCGGCGGGTTCTGCGACGTAATCCTTCAAAAACCCGCTTCTTACCAGCTCATCAAGCTGGTAACCCAACGAGAGGCAGTTGTCAATGTGATGGCCAAAGGCCTCGTGGAACTCGCACCAAGAGTCTTTCCGTGGCCCTAACACCTTGTCAGTTTTCGCTGGTCGCCTCAACCTCTCATCTATATTGGGCATGGCGATCAGGTCCTTCAATTCCACTACAAAGTTGTATCTCGCCGGCCTTGCCCTCTCCCTAGCCGGGCGATCGCCCCCTGCTGGACCCCGGGGCTGGGGTTTTCTTGTTTCATAGGGGCGTCTCCCCTCTGACTTCTTCCTTCCCGTCGTGGTCTCGTTGACCCTGATGGGCTGGACCCGCGTGTGTGCCCTTGGGCGTGAGGGTATGACGGCGGTGCGCTTCTCGCACACTTCTCCTTCGGAGGTGATGTGTTCCACCGCCCGACGCCGTATTTCAGCAAAAGTCCTTGGGCGGTTGCGAATAATAGATTTGCAAAAAGGGTCGGGACACACGCCCTTCCTGAAGGCGTACACAATCATGGGTTCCTCCGTCGTGCCCACTTTCACCACCTGGGCCCCGAAACGGTTAAAATACTCCTTCAAACTCTCCCCTTGGTATTGCTTCACATGAAACAGATCGTAGGAGACCGGCGGCGGGGCCCTGTTCGCCAAGTATTGCTCTCTGAACAACTGTGACAACTGCTGAAAAGAGGTGATATGGCCGTTAGGAAGGCTGATAAACCAATCCATGGCCATCCCTTTCAGAGTGCTCATGAAGAGCTTGCATCTTGCGGCGTCAGAACCGCCTACTAACACCATTTGTGTGTGGAACACTGTGAGATGCGCCTCAGGGTCCTCCATCCCGGTGAAAATCGCCTTGGGCCCTGCGAAGGTGTTGGGGATCGCCGCATCTAGGATATCCTGCGAGAAGGGAGTGGAAAACTCCCTGGGTGGGGTGAGATGTTCCATCTCTTCTTGTTCGCGTTGCCCCTGGTTGTTCCTCAGACCCCGGCGCAACTCCTCATTAACGCGACGGAGCTCTTCGTTCCTCACCTGCGAGGCGTCAAGATCCGCCTGCATGCGTTCTTGTTCTATCTTCGAATCCACCATATCATCCTGCAGACCCCGCATTATCTCCAGGACTTGCTGCATGGACATCTCTTCTCCCGCACCGCGTGCGGTACCTCGTCTAGTGGTGGCCATTCTTCACTGTTTTCTCAAACGTTATCGTGACTTGATAGATCTTTTCAAACTTGCGATGGGACCAATGTTTTATATCGGCCCCACGGTGGGCGCCAAATGTTCCGTCCGGTTGACTTGGGACGTCTTTGTGTGCGACCTCAACCGTCAGCTAGGGACTCCTTCCCACTGGTTACCTGTGGATTCCTGCAAAAGAGGATAAAGGGGCGCCCTAGCGGCCGTTTGCACTCCGACGCTCAAGTCAGCCAGCAAGAAACACCAAAACTATGCACCTCCGTATCGGAGCACCGTGGAGGGTACTCTGAAGGTGGTTAAATGAACTGTGTCTAGTCTATATTTTCTCGTTTTGGCAAAAGTCTTTCCCCAGTCCCTTGTACGTAACCTCAAGGCTCGAGCAAGCAACTAGAGAATTTCTGGAAAATTTGCCAAAAGTTCGAACCCCGTTCCTAACATTCCAGGCGCTATTTAAACTACCCTAGCATTTAAAGCGTCTTAAAGCGCATTGAATTATGAAACTGTTCCGTCCGGTTGACCTGGGACATCTTCGTGCGCGACCTCAACCGTCAGCTAGGGACTCCTTCCCACTGGTTACCTGTGGATTCCTGCAAAGAAGGACAAAAGGGCGCCCTAGCGGCCGTTTGCACTCCGACGCTCAAGTCAGCCAGCAAGAAACACCAAAAACTATGCACCTCCGTATCGGAGCACCGCGTATGGCACTCTGAAGGTGGTGAAAAGGAAACTGTGTCTAGTGTATATTTTCTCGTTCTGGCCAAAGTCCTTCCCTAGTCCCTTATGCAAAACCTCAAGGCTCGAGCAAGCAACTAAAGTGTTTCTGGAAAATTAGCCAAAAGTTCGAACCCTGTTTCCAACATTCTCAGCGCTATTTAAACTGCCCAAGCATTTAAAGCACCTTAAAGCGCTTTTAATCATAAAATGTAACGCACTTAATTAACGCGTCTAATTAGAAAACGTAGCGCATTTAAGACGTTGAAACGCTTGGGAGCCTTTATAGTACCTTAAACGCTCAAAACAGAAACTATAGTGAATGACTTTAATTACCTGGTACCTGACTAAATGGTGTTTCTATTCTGACCTGGCTATCGCACACGTGGAGGGAGCGCCGTGACCCCATCTGGGGACGTTTCTACCCATCTGGGGACGTTTCTACGTGTGAGTCCTCCTGCTTGGGAGTGCTACTGCGCAAGGGGTGACTTTTTGGGTGCCAACTCATTCCCCCAATCATCTAGTCACTCACTTTGAGAGCGTATCTGCCTTCCTCTCGTACCCTGCACCTGGCTACCCTGGGCGTGACCCTCCCCTTGAGTCGTATCTGTCCCAAAGGCGTCTCTGAGGCGGCAGGGGTACTTCACGAGTCAGGCTGCCCTACACAGGTGCTATCACTATGGCCTTGAAGCCACCTTTTCCTTCTCTTTATCACTACCCCGGATTATCAGGACCTGAGGCCTTCCCACGGCGCCGCTTCCTCCATGGTCTTTCCTACCCATGGGTATCGGGGAACCGTGCTGTGACTGCCTTGACTTAATGATATTTGCTCTTGGCGACGCCCTGGTTGGGCGACGCCTTCGCCTAGGCGACGCCTTGCCTTGGCGACGCTTCCTCTTGGCGAAGCTGGCACTTGGTGTCTCTTCACCTAGGCGACGCCTTATGTTGACTTTGACTCCAGGTGTTGACTTTGACTTTGACTTTGTCAACGCCCGGATACGGGACGGTACACAAGCCCCCCAGTCTTAAGCCGAAGACTTGTCTTCAGCGCAAAGACTGAAGCCTCGCGCACGCCGTCCACGTGTCACCCTGATGACGTGTCATTCCCTACTGACTCAACAATTCTCGAATTGTTGACGTGACACTCTCTGAACCCTAGGGGCACTCTTAATGGCTGATTGGACATCCTCTGAAGCGGGGAGAAACACCTTTTGGGCTACGCTTAATCGCGCGCCACGTGGCTCATCGCACGGCCAGCCTCTAGAGTCCCTTGCGCTTCCCTTGGGCGCTTAATCCTTTGACACGCGGCACGATCTCACGGCTCCTGATTAGCGCCTCTTGGGTTGCAAATGTAACGTTTAAGTTACCCCAAACCCCGCGCTCACACCACTGTTTCATCCATTCTCTCTGCATCTCCGCACAGTTCATTGCCTTCAAGCCTTTCTCTGCAACTTCTGCTCTTTCCTTCGTGCTTTCCTTCCTCCCCCACTTCGACATCAAAGGTATGATTTTTGCGTCTCCACGACTCTTCTTCTTCGTCGCATTGCATCACTATATATTGAACTACCAGGGACTGTTTATGTTTACGCATTACTGTGTTCTTCCACTCCTCCGTTCTTCTCTGTTCCCTTCTCCTTCTTTCTGGGTTTTCTCGCGTGGGTAGTATTTCCTGGGGTTTTACCCCCTTTTCTGTCTTGGCATCACTTTGTTAAAACCCTTTTTCCTTTCTTCTTTCTCCATCTATTTATTCACACCATGACGCGCCCGAACGCAAAGTCTGGTTCTCCCCCCAAGACCCCCAAGTCCAATTACAAAGCCTTTTATACATGGGCCCCCGACGAGCGTTTGAACGAGTGCACCAGCCTGACATCCGTTCAGGACCTGGAGAATCATCGTGAAGATCCCCACTTGTATAACTTTATTGCCTTCTGCCGCACTCATGACACGCACATCTCCGTTCGTCCCGGCCGACCGGGGGAACCTGTGTGTGTGGATGACAGACCTAGAAAGGGGGATCCTTTCTTCTTCATGTACCAGACGGTATTTAAACGCGTCGGGGTGCGTCTCCCCTTCACGCCCTTCGATAGGGAACTCCTCACTGAGATTAACACAGCCCCCGCCCAACTCCACCCCAACAGCTGGGCATTTGTAAGGGGTTTCCAAATTCTATGCGGGTACCTGGGCATCCTTCCCTCTGTGGATGTCTTCTTGCATTTCTTCGAAGTGAAGAAACAGGGGAAGAGTTTTTGGGTAAGCTTCTCCGGGATCGCGGGTAGGATCCTTCGCACCCTTTTCCAGAACTCCTACAAAAACTGGAAAGGTAAATTCTTTAGGGTGTGCTGCGCCAAACACGACCCCACAGCCTTAGACGGCTTTCCCCTATACTGGACGGAGCACCCCAAGCTGCTCAAGCCCAAGACCCTGGATGAGCTATCCCCCGCTGATAGGGAGATATGCAAAGCCCTGGCTGGTCTGGGAATCGTCTTCGACACGCTGAAGCTTATCGCGAGCGAATACAACGCCCACTCCCTGACCACCTACTTTGGTAGGGAGATTCCTCTCTCATTATCTTTTGTTATCTGTATTTTGCTGCTTCATGTTTGTTCTCCTGGCCTCTTCCCTCTGTTTTCCATTGTGCCATGTGACTTACGCCTCAATCATCTACGCGTTTGTGGTTCTGTATAATTGCTTTGGCTTTGATTTCTACTGTTGGGTTTATTTGAATGTAGGGTCGGTGATGGGCGCTTCCAAAAGGATGATGCTGGCGAAAGCGATAAAGGACGTTCGTGCTTCCAAAGCGGGCGCCTCTTCCGCCCCTGCTGCTGACCCGAACCCCCCATCAACCCTGCCTCTGCCACCACCGACCACTACCGAGGCTCCACTAGGCTCATCTTCACCGTCCCCACATAGCCCTGAGGCGCTTCAGACTCCCGGCTCTCCTCTGCCCATTGCCGCCGTTCCTCTGGCCTTGGCCTCATCGCCGGCCCCAACCCCCCTCGACAAAGGGAAACGGGTCTTGGAGATCATATCCGACGATGAAGACTCGGATGGCGTGGCACCCTTCAAGAGGAGGAAATCTGCAAGGGTTCCCCTCCTTCCGGCGGCGTCGCCCCAGGAAGAGGATTCTTTCAGGGACAACCCTCCCAGCGCTACTTCCCTTCCCCCCACAACCGTCCAAGAGGATATAGGCGAAGGCGCCGAGTATGCTCCACCTCCACCACCGGCAGAGGTCTCTGCTTCTCCTGCCCCCGTCGCTGCCGCCCCCGATTTTATCGCCATCCCTCCTCCAATCATGCATCTGATGAGGGGCTTCAGTGGTGGAACAATGCCAGAGGGCTCCGACAGGAAGGAGGGCATGCCCTTCTACTTGAGGGCCTTCTTGGCGGTGGCCCTTGAATGGCGCGCCCAGGCCAGAAACGCTGTTCTGCAAACTCAAACCTTTCAGGCCTTGGAAACAAGGGTAGCTTCCCTGGAGGAGGAAAAGAAGATTCTGGGACGCCAAAGGCGCAAGAGTCCAAAGCAGAGGCTGAAGAACAACTGGCAGAGGCGGTGGAGCTCCAGGCCGACTTCTACACTCGGGAAATCGCCCTCAAAGTTCGGGTAACGAGCCTTCAAGACATAGTCGCAGCTTACGAAGAAGTTCAAAAGGACTTGAAGGCCCGCTGCTGTGAGCAAGCTGACGAGATGGAGCGGATGGAGGGGGAGGTGGCTTCCCAGGCCAAAGCTATGGGCCTTCTCCAGGTTGACTACGACAAACTGCAGGTCGAGGTCAGCCGACTCCGCGTGGAAAAGGAGGCTTTGGAGAAGCAGGTAGTTTCTGGGGATGCCACCATTGAGGAGCTAGAGAAGGACAAAAAGACCCTCATCTAGGACATGGCGGGCACTTTCGAGGAGGGATTCCAGGAGGCTCTGGCCCAAGCTGTTTGCATGATTCCGGGGATTGACATTTCCAACTACGATTCCACTCACCACATTGTTGATGGAAAACTCGTGCCCCTGGAAATGGACGATTGAACCGCCACCCTCGATCATCACTTTATTCCTTTACACTTGTTCTAACCTTCTTTGATAAACTTGTAATTCTTTGAATCATCTGCACTTTTGTTACAACTTTGGGTTTTTGCATGATTACTTTCGTTCTTTGCCTTCACGTGCTTTGGTTGTTTTGCCTGTACTATACCCGTTTCTTTCACTGCGTTGGGCGGCCTTGTATGCCCGGGGAAGGTCACGCGTCGATGCCCACGCCCATGGAGAGGCTTGCCTAATGGGGCCGTATCGTCCACGGGGTGTCTCTAACACCAAAGCGATCCGTCCCTTGATTCTTAATGCCCGGCGCCCACGCCTAAGGAGAGGCCTGCTACAACAGCGCCGTATCGTCCCTGGGTGTCTAAAACGCCGAGTGCTCTGGGGGGGGATCGTTCCCTCCATGGTCTTTCCTTCCCATAGGTATCGGGGAACAACCCTGCCAGTGATTCGCTGGCGTTTGGCGATCTCGTCTCCCTCCACAGTCTTTCCTACCTGTGGGTATCGGGGAGGCGACACTGCTGATATTTGGGTTGGCGGCGCCCGCAACGTCTCATGCTGGCGTCGCCCTTTGCGTCTTTCCTGGCGACGCCACGGGCGTTATCTTTACCTTGGCATTGACTTTGACCTTGGCCCTGGTCGACGCCTGAGGACAGCGAAGAGCTCAAGGTTTCGCCTGTGCCATCCACGTGGCGCTTCTTGTATGGCTGATGGGACGTTCAGTCATTCGACTTGGTCCTGACTCCTACTGTGCCCCTGACCCACTCTCGACGGCGCATCGTACCATTGGGCATTTTGTCGATACGACGTTTTCTGAGTTTAACCAGTGGTGCCAGGGCCATCCTTCCATCTTCTGCCACGTGGCTCGATCGTGCGGTGCATCCATTCGCGTCGTTTAGCGCTATAACTGCAATACTTCCATTTGCGTCGTTTGGCGCTCTAACCGCAATATTTGATTCTTTAAAGCTTTGAAACTGCCCTCATCATTCCTGCGCTTTTCGTAACCTACTTGCACCCTTTCTGCTTGCACCCCTTCTCTTCTCGCGAAGAGTTCTTCCAGTGCTCGTTCCCACCAGCGCTTTACCCTTGCCAAAACTTCAAACCTCCCCGATTCTGTTCAAGAATGTTTTCTCGTGCTACTCCCCCCAGGGTCAACCCCAAGGACCTGTATCCTTGGGCTTCGAGGGAGCTTCTTGACGAATGCTCCTGCTTACTCTCCACCAGGGCCATAAGGGAACACAAAGGGGATCCCTGCTCCTATGATCACCGTGCCTTCGCGAGGAGGCATGACGACGACATTGCTGTGCTCCCTTGCACTCTAGGGGAGCCAGTATGTGGAGATGAACGGGCCAACGACGGGGTCCCCTTCTTTTGCTGTTATCAGGTGGTTTTCAAAACCATCGGCGTGCGCCTGCCCTTCTCCAGGTTTGAGAAGGAACTGCTGACGGAGATCAATGTCGCTCCGGCCCAGTTATATCCCAACAGCTGGGCTTTTGTCAAGGCCTTTGACATCCTTTTCGGGTTTCTGGGTTGTGCAACCTCGGTTGACATCTTTCTTCACTTTTTTGAGGTGAAGAGGCAGAGGAATAACCTCTGGGTAACTCTCAGTAACGTTCCTGGTAGAGTTCTCCTGACCCCCTTCCAAAACTCGTTCACTGGGTGGAAAGGCCGGTTCTTCAAGATCTGCTGTTCTGACCTCGTTCCCTCCGCCCTGGATGGTTTTCCACTATACTGGGTGAGGGAGACGAGGGCCCTTAAATCCAAACCCTTCAAGAAGCTGGCCCCAAATGACCAGGTGGTTTGCCGGATTCTCGCTGAGGCGGGAGGTTTTGACTCTGCCACCTTGATCAGTTTGGAGTTCAACGCTGGAACTCTTGAAAAGTATATAGGTATGAGTTGCTGCCCTAGAAACTTCCGCCTTTATCGTTCTCTATCTGGGTGTGTTTTGCTTCATGGTGTTTCTGACACGTTCATCTTTCTTGGTGCAGGTTCAAAAATAAATCAAGAGCGGAGGACACGACTTACCCGAGCTCTGCGGGCTGAGAGCGGGGCTTCGTCTTCTTCCCGTGCTGACTCTGATGGCCACTGAAGAATGGTAATTTTCGTGTTTTTGTATGAGTTGTAATGTTTGCCCTACTCGCATTACTCCCATTTGTATCGAACACTGCTTGTAACATCAACTTTATTATACCATACTTGGTTTTTGTAACGCCACTCTACTTTGCATACGTCTCATATATTGTGCGCTTTTCCTCCGTCATGCTTCATAGCGGCGCCTGCACTCAGGCGACACCTTTCTTCTTGGCGACGCCTTCTTTCTTGGCGACGCCTTCTTTCTTTGCGACGCCTTCTTCTTGGCGACGCCTCACGCTACTTCAAATGGAGAAAAAATAAAGATTGAGAACCAAGGCACAGTTTTTTCTCAAACTTGTTTTTTTTTTCTTTTATTTGGGTGACCTCATTAAAAAACCCCGAAAAAGGACAAAGAGTGTCCCCTTTAACAAGACTGTTACATAGCTGCTTTACATAAGTCAACTAAAATAAAACTTCAGGTTGGCTGCATTCCAACTGCGCGGGATGGGACCTCCTTCCAAGGTCTCTAGGCTGTACGAACCGTTGCCCTTAGCCTCGGTAACTCTGAAGGGTCCGGTCCACTTGGGAGACAGCTTATTCTCCAGCTCGTATGGGTGGGCTTTCCTCATAACTAGGTCGCCAATCTGAAACTGTCGCGGCTTTACCTTAGAGCTATATTGCCGCTCTACTCTTCTCTTCACCGCTTCAGCTCTTATTCTGGCTTCTTCCCTGGTTTCATCTAGTAGATCCAGGTTTACCCGCCTCTCTTCGTTGGATTCCTCCACCACAAAGTTTTGAAAACGTGGTGAGCTTTCATGTATTTCTACCGGGATCATCGCGTCCGACCCGTACACCAAACTGAAAGGCGTCTCCATGGTAGAAGATTGGGGCGTGGTGTGGTATGCCCAAACGATCCTTGGAACTTCCTCCGCCCACGCCCCTTTGGCCTTCTCCAACCTTCTCTTTAACCCCTTCAGCAAAACTCTGTTTGCTAACTCCACTTGGCCGTTGGTCTGGGGGTGTTCGACTGACGCGAACACTTGCTTGATGCCTATCTTAGCGCACAGATTTCTCAACTGCTGACTGGCAAACTGGGTCCCGTTATCGGATATCAAGCGCCTAGGTACGCCAAAGCGGCACACAATGTTCTTCCACACAAAGTGCTGTACCTTGTGCGCAGTAATCTGTGCCACGGGCTCTGCCTCTATCCACTTGGTGAAGTACTCGATGGCAACGATCAAATACTTCATCTGCCTTATCGCCAGTGGGAACGACCCCAGGATGTCGATTCCCCATGTATGAAAAGGCCACGGGCTATATATGGATCGCAGTTCTTCTGGCGGCGCCTTGTGCCAGTCAGCGTGCTTTTGGCATTGCCTGCAGTGTCGGGCGTGTCGCGCGCAGTCCTCTTTTACTGTTGGCCAGAAGAACCCTGCGCGTATCACCTTGGAGGCTAAAGACCTTCCCCCTACGTGGCTCCCGCAAATGCCTTCGTGGAGCTCCGCCATTATCCTGGTACACTCGTCGCCACTTACACACGTCAGGATAGGGTGAGTGAACCTGTGCCTGAACAACACTCCATCCACCAGAGCATATCTTGCGGCATTTCTTTTGACCTTCTTACCCTCTTCCGGCTCCACTGGGAGAGTCCCATCCACCAGGTACCGTTTGCATGGCGTCATCCAGGTGTCTCCCTCGGCTAGGACACATACCTGCATTTGCCTTCCTTCTTCAGGCATATCCACGTACGTGCTGATGCGGGGCGTCTTCAGCGTATCTTGGGTCAGAGAGCGATGATTCCTTGGACTCTCTCTTGTTGTACAGATCTAGAGGACATCCACCCTGTATCTTCCACGAATTTACGCGGAGCTTTGAGCGTCTCTTGGATCACTGTCCTCTGCCTACCCCCCTTGCCTGAGCTGGCCAGCTTGGCAAGCAGGTCGGCTCTGGCATTCTGCTCCCTTGGGACATGTATCAGCTCAAGGGCGTTAAATGCTCCCTTCAATAGTTGAACGTATCTTAGGTACGTCGCCATCTGTGGGTCCTTCGCCTGGAACTCACCCGAGACCTGCCCCGTAATCAGCTGGGAATCGCTTTTCACTAGGAGGTTCTGCGCGCCCATCTCCTTGGCCAGGAGCATTCCTGCTATCAGGGCTGCCCAACAAGATGTTGTAAGCGGAGCTGGCGTTCACGACAAAGTACAGGATACTTTCGGTACGCGAGGCCTCTCCGTCTGTGAACGTAGTCCTCAACTCCAGGTAGCCTCGGACTTCCACCTGGTTGTCCGCAAACCCATACAGGCACCCTGTATAGGGCCTCAAAAGGTCGGGGGATAACCGCAACTTATTGAATGTCGACCAGAACATGACGTCTGCTGACAACTGAAATGACCATGGGGTCATTGTCGTGCGGCACCACGTCTCGGAGATCCCCTCTCGTGAATACGAGGTCCAACTCCCACGGCGCACCCGAGAGTCTTTCTTCGATCGAGTTGACCCCCTTCGCATATTTCTTTCGCTGGGAGGCGGTGGGTCCTCCGCCGGAAAATCCTCCAGCTATGGTATGGACCTCGCGTGAGAACCGGCATCTCGTGTGCTTGTTCTTCCGCTGGCGGCGGCAAGGTGGCGGTTGTTGTGGGCTCCGCAACATAATCCTTCAAAAACCCGGTTCTCACCAGCTCATCCAGCTGGTAACCCAACGACAGGCAGTTATCAATGTGGTGACCGAAAGCCTCGTGGAACTCACACCAAGAGTCTTTCCGAGGCCCCAACACCTTATTGGACTTCGCCGGTCGCCTCAATCTCTCAGCTATATTAGTCACGGCGATCAGGTCCTTCAATTCTACCACAAAATTGTATCTCGCCAGCCTCGTTCTTTCTCTGGCCGGGCGATCGCCTCCCGCTGGACCCCGGGGCTGGGGCTTTCTGGCCTCGTAGGGGCGTCTCCCATCTGTTTTCTTCCTTCCCGTCGTGGTCTCATTGACCCTGGCGGGTTGAGCTCGCGTCGGTCCCCTCGGGCGCGAGGGTACGACGCTGGTGCGCTTCACGCACACCTCTCCCTCGGAAGCGATATGTTCTACCGCCCGACGCCGTAGTTCAGCAAAAGTCCTAGGGCGGTTGTGAATGATGGATTCCCCAAAAGGGACGGGGCATACGCCTTTCACGAACGCGTACACAATCATAGGTTCCTCTGTCGTACCAACCTTTACCACCTGGGCCCCGAAGCGATTGATGTATTCCTTGAGGGTCTCCCCTTGGTACTGTTTCTCATCAAACAAGTCGTAGGAGACCGGCGGCGGGGCCTTGTTTGCTAGGTATTGTTCCCTGAACAATCGTGACAGTTGTCGGAAAGAGGTGATATGACCGTCCGGTAGGCTGATGAACCAGTCCATAGCCATCCCAGTCAAGGTGCTCATAAAGAGCTTGCACTTGGCAGCGTCAGAGCCGCCTACCAGGACCATCTGTGAGTGAAATGCAGCGAGGTGCGTCTCAGGGTCCTCCATCCCGATGAAGATCACCATGGGCCCCGCGAACGTGTTCGGGATCACTGCATCCAGAATCTCCTGCGAGAAGGGAGTGGAAAACTCCCTTGGCGGGGAGTGGTTCTCCATCTCGTCATGTTCACGTTGCGCCCGATTATTTCTCAGACCCCGGTGCAACTCCTCATTTACGCGGCGGAGCTCTTCATTCCTCTCATGCGAGGCTTCGAGATCTGCCTGCATGCGTTCCTGTTCCAGTTTCGACTCCGCCATATCCTCCTGCAGGCCCCGCATTATCTCCAAGACCTGTTGCATGGATAGTTCTGCTGGGGCCGCGCGTGCTGTACCTCGTCTGGTGGTGGCCATTGTCACGGTCTCTTCCAACCTCCTCCAACGTTACTATAACTTGGTAGATCTTCTCAAACTTGTGATGGGACTGATGTTTTATATCGGCCCCACGGTGGGCGCCAAATGTTCCGTTCGGTTGACCTGGGACGTCTTCGTGCGCGACCTCAACCGTCAGCTAGGGACTCCTTCCCACTGGTTACCTGTGGATTCCTGCAAAGATGGACAAAAGGGCGCCCTAGCGGCCGTTTGCACTCCGACGCTCAAGTCAGCCAGCAAGAAACACCAAAAACTATGCACCTCCGTATCGGAGCACCGCGTATGGCACTCTGAAGGTGGTAAAAAGGAAACTGTGTCTAGTGTATATTTTCTCGTTCTGGCCAAAGTCCTTCCCTAGTCCCTTGTGCGAAACCTCAAGGCTCGAGCAAGCAACTAAAGTGTTTCTGGAAAATTAGCCAAAAGTTCGAACCCTGTTTCCAACATTCTCAGCACTATTTAAACTGCCCAAGCATTTAAAGCACCTTAAAGCGCTTTTAATCATAAAACGTAACGCACTTAATTAACGCGTCTAATTAGAAAACGTAGCGCATTCAAGACGTTGAAACGCTTGGGAGCCTTTATAGTACCTTAAACGCTCGAAACAGAAACTATAGTGAATGACTTTAATTACCTGGTACCTGACTAAATGGTGTTTCTATTCTGACCTGGCTGTCGCACACGTGGAGGGCCTCACAGCGCCGTGACCCCATCTGGGGACGTTTCTACGTGTGAGTCCTCTTGCTTGGGAGTGCTACTGCGCAAGGGGTGACTTTTTGGGTGCCAACTCATGCCCCCAATCATCTAGTCACTCACTTTGAGAGCGTATCTGCCTTCCTCTCGTACCCTGCACCTGGCTACCCTGGGCGTGACCCTCCCCTTGAGTCGTATCTGTCCCAAAGGCGTCTCTGAGGCGGCAGGGGTACTTCACGAGTGAGGCTGCCCTACACCGGTGCTATCACTATGGCCTTGAAGCCACCTTTTCCTTCTCTTTATCACTGCCTTGACTTAATGATATTTGCTCTTGGCGACGCCCTGGTTGGGCGACGCCTTCGCCTAGGCGACGCCTTGCCTTGTCGACGCTTCCTCTTGGCGAAGCTGGCACTTGGTGTCTCTTCACCTAGGCGACGCCTTATGTTGACTTTGACTCCAGGCGTTGACTTTGACTTTGACTTTGTCAATGCCCGGATACGGGACGGTACAGAAACGTTCAGCACTTTTAAGACGTTTAAACCGCTGGGGAGCATTTATAGTACATTAAACGCTCGAAACGGAAATTGTATTAAATAACCTTAATTACCTCATACCTGACAAAATGGCGTTTCTATTCTGACCTGGCTGTTGTACACGTGGAGGGCCTCACAGCGCCATGACCCCTTCTGGGGGCGTTTCTTCGTGTGAGTCCTCCTGCTTGGGAGTGCAACTACGCAAGGGGTGACTTTTTGGGTGCCAACTCATGCTCCCAAACATCTAGTCACTCACTTTGAGGGCGTATCTGCCTTCCTCTCGTACCCTGCACCTGGCTACCCTGGGCGTGACCCTTCTCCTGAATCGTATCTACCCCAAGGGCGTCTCTGGGGCGGCAGGGGCACTTCATGAGTCAGGTTGCCCTACACTGGCGGTATCACTACGGCCTTGAAGCCACCTTTCTCTTTTCTTTATTATTACCCCCGAATTGTCGGGATTTGAGGCCTTCCCACAGCGTCGCTCCCTCCATGGTCTTTCCTACCCATGGGTATCGGGGAGCTACACTGTGATTGCCTCGCCTTTGTGAGATTTGACCTTGGCGACGCCCTATTTGGGCGACGCCTTAACTGGGCGATGCCTTCACCTAGGCGACGCCTTACGTTGACTTTGACCCCCGACGTTGACTTTGGCCTTGACTTCGTCAACGCCCGGATACGGGACGGTACAGCTTTGAACATGCTCCTAGTAAGCCTTTGAGGTGGGCTTTGACCTCCATGGGCGTCTTCTATTTGAGCCTCATCCTCTTCTTGCTCTTGATGATTGGCCTCCATGTCCACTTGAACTTGATCTCCATCAAATCCTCTCAAATGGCTCCAAGGTGATGTGGGAAAAGTTTGGCAGCAAAAGAAATTGATCTTGGTATGGTTGGTGCATAGCCAAGTTTGGTGATTTAGGTGTTTTGGCTAGATTTTGTGACTTTGTGGTGTGAAGGGTGAAAAACGAAAATCATGGTTTGGCAAAACTGGGTGGAGTCAATACTCTCAAATACCTCCAAAGTGATGTGGGAAATGTTTGGGAGCAAAATGGTTGGTTCTTAGCCAAGTTTGGTGATTTTTGTATTTTGGCTTGATTTTGTGACTAGGTGGTGTGTGTGGTGAAAAACGAAAATCATGGTTTTGGAAATGTGGCTGGACTCAATCCTCATAAATGGCTCCAAAGTGATGTGGGAAAAGGTTGGGAGCAAAAGGAATTCATCTTGGTATGGTTGGTGTATAGCCAAGTTTGGTGATTTTCATGTTTTGGTTTGATTTTGTGACCTGGTGGTGTGTGGTGTGAAAAACGAAAATCATGGTTTTGGAACAGAGGCTGGGCTCAAACCTCACATATTCCTACAAAGTGATGTGGGAAAAGTTTGGGAACAAAAGGAATCGATCTTGGTGTAGTTGGTGCATAGCCAAGTTTGGTGATTTTGGTGTTTTGGCTTGATTTTGTGACTTGGTGGTGTGAGGGGTGAAAAACGAAAATCAAGGTTTTGAAAAAGTGGCTAGACTGAGACCTCACAAATGCCTCCAAAGTGATGTGGGAAAAGTTTGGGTAGCAAAAGGAATTAATCTTGGTATGGTTGGTGCATAACCAAGTTTGGTGATTTTGGTGTTTTGACTTGATGGTATGGCATGAATCATGAAATTTTGAATGTTATGGTGTTTGAGAAATCTTGGTTGGGAAGGGTCACAAATGCATCTAGAATGAGGTCTACAAAGTTTAGTGGCAAAAGCAAGTCATCTTGATGTGGTTTTGAATTTTTGAAATGATGAAAAATTGAGCGTTTGGAAAAAAATTCATGAAAATTCGAAACCTTGGTAAATCTTAACGAAACATGGTGGGCACGTTCTTGATATTAATATGTGATGGACTGGAAAAAATCAAGCAAAAATACGATCTCTAGATACCTTTTTCCATTTTTCTCGATTTTCCACATTTCGGGTGTTTGTAAAAATGAAAAAAAATACTTCCCCATGTTGAAAAGTTCTAATTTTTTGCAGGCAATGTTGTACCATTTTTATGACGATCCCTGCAAGAAATCTCTTGAAAATTCGTTCTTTAGGTCTCAAAACAGAACTTATGTCTACTCTAAAAAAGTGTATCTACTTGTACAAAAGTGGGTTTTGCATATTTAACTTATATAGGGGGGGGTGCTCCTCAATCCAGCCACCTTTGCGCGAGGGAAGATTTTGTTGCGGTCCAAGCATCCCCCTCATGTTTTGGCTTGCTTTCTGTTGGGGCAAGTCGAAACACCCACACATGGTTGATCCACCAACTTGGGTTGGTGTCACCCATGGTGGGCACGGTGGTGCATGTCGTCGGTTCCGGTGGGGAAAAATGTGAACATGTTAAGTGAAGTTGTGGCACGCCCGTGGGATTTTCATTGTGTGGCTCATTTCAAGATTTGTGAGCATCATCAAAGGGGGTATGGCTTCCAACCGTTCGCGGGGAAGGAGCCATCATGTCTGGCTTGCGGCCGGCCAGGGGTAATGTCATCAATCAACGTCGCGCTTGGGCTCACGATTAGTGCAGGTCACACGGTTGGTCAAAAGGGCTTTATTACTCTCGGTCCAGTAGCGGCCACCACAGGAAAGGCACAGCCTCATCCGCGTGGCTTCTCCCTCAACACCATCTTGGCAATCTGCCATGATGGTCTTGCGGGAGAAGAAGCACGGATGAGATGAGTTGGAACTGTGGCCTGGTGCGATCCGGGAAGATTTGGGCCACGCAAATCCACAACAAAATCTAACCACACGGATACACTCCGAAAGGAAAATGTGAGACATGTCTTGTGTGTTTGACTATCGCTTATAAGGAAGTGTGCACTGGAGCAAAGGCGTTGGTTCATCCCTGTGGCTTTTCCATCAACACCATCCTCGCGGGCGATGTTGGGGATTAGAAACACGGATGAAATGTGCTTATATGATTCCAATAGCACAATATCAATGATTCTTGACATTCTTAGGAATCAACTTGAGTTGGATATGAGATAGGCACTTTTTGATAGAATTGGATCAAGGTTCTATGTTCAAGAACTCACCAAAACTAGTACCAAAACCCAAACTCACATGGAAGATCCATGTATTGTGAATTGAATCAAAACAACAACTAGAAATGAAGAATAAGCAAAGAGTAACAGCAAATGAAAAAGGAACCGAAGCAAAAACAATGGAAACTAGAATGCCGAAACTGAAAATGCAAAGAACACAAGTTAAGACATGAACATAAAAGAAGAAGGAAGGAAGGAGAAGAGAAAGCTCATGAAGATGGATGGATTGGTTGTGATCCGATCGGTCATCGGTAGTCGATGACGTCAGCATCAGAGAACCACGTGGACCACTCGCAGGGTGACATGTGGACCAGGTGGCAGAGAGGTCAGGGGGACGATCGCCAAGAGAGGTGATCGGTGGTCAGTAACCAAGTGACCACCGACAGATCAGGCGGCAGAGAGGTCGGGGGACAGATCATCCAGAATGGTGATCGGTGGTCAGTAGCCAAGTGGCCACCAACAGACCAGTTCTCAGACTAACGCCTGAAGGCAGAACGCGAGAAGCAGATAAACACTGATCAGTCATCGGGGTATTGTCATCGGGGTCTCGTGTTACACGCAGTTAAACTGGGAATGAGGTTCCCAGCGAGAGCGTTACGCATGGATCTCGCATGAGCACACCTCAGGGAATCATGCACGAGAGTGGCCTGAGGGAACTAGTAAACCAGTCAGTGGTTGGTGATTCCCTCAACCCATTACGTGCATGGCATCGTGAAGGGTAAGCTGTATACGCAGAGAGCAACGTTTGGCGAGTGTGCCTAGACTAGCCACACCCGACGTTCTCCCAAGAGTATGCGATCTGCCCAGATAAGAGAAACATCCTAAGTTACTCCGAAAGGGCGTAACTTAGGCACACAAAGAGAAGCGCTAGAGCCCTTCCAGTAAGTGACACGTGTGTGGTTAGATGTGAGTTGCAGGCCTCCACGTGTCATCATCTGAGAGGGGTGCGGTCCAGACAAAAGAGCACTCCGTACCACTAAAGGTACAGACAGGCGCAGCCAAGCGCAGAGACGCGCAGACATGCATAGACTCTCACGCTCCCCACTGCTAATTCTGAAGGTACACTTTCTCTGAAAAGCATAACAGGGTTCTGACACATGCCAGAAAAGCATAACAGAATTCTGTTATGCCCAGAAGCAGGGAAAGAGAGATAAAAGAGAGAATCAGGGTGAGAGTGGAGGGAGGAAAAACAGAGAGCAAGAGTTTTTCACACACACTACTAGTTTTCTAGTCTTTGGTGGTTCTGTGGACTAACTTGATCGTCGGAGTGCAAACGGCCGCTAGAGGCGCCGTCTGTGTGTTTTGCAGGCCACGTTTGGAGCACCAAGAGAAGGTTCTGAGGGTGATTCTGCAGAAGACGCAGTCGCGTAGACAGGGCAGAGAGTGCTACGAAGCGATTCCTCCACGTTCGAGTTGCCGGCAGGATCAGGTTGGATGATCACGCCACTTAGAGGATGAAGACTCCAAGATGAGTGTGTTATGCCGCCACTTGAGGTAACCAAGAACTCTCAAGATAAGACTAAGTGAGGAAGGCACAAAGCTCTCCAATTCTCTCTCTAATTAAGTAGAGTTTCTCTAATTCAAAATTCAAATATGCATTATGAAGGACCTAAGCCCTCCTTTTATAGGAGCAAGGGCTGGTCATTTACATAGCTTATTCCCTAAGCTACCCAAAATGCTCCTAAGTTTACGCCCCCCTTACTAAGCTCACTCCCCAAGCTTCTAGAATTTTCTAAACTAAAGCCTAGAGATTTTTTTACAAAAGAGGTGGCTAATGTTTCCCTCTAAGCATATTTCTAAACACTATTCTATATTATTTACAATTTAAAAGAAACTATAAAGAGAGATATTTAATTGAAGCCCATTCTTGAAAGCTTGTAGACTTCTTTGGCTTTAGGCTTGATCCTCTCTTTATTTTATGTCTTCTTTTAATTTTGAGAAGACTAGAAGGAAGAACTTTAAATGTGAGGGTGAATGCCCTCTTCCTTCATTAATAAAAGCCTCCTTTATTTGATTCTCATCACGTGCTGGAACTTGGTGGGCACGGGCAGAAAAGTTTGTTGCACGCACGCGACACACAAATGTTCTTTTCCATACCTAGCGATGCGGACATTGGATCACTTGATGTTTCCATTTGCGCACTCGCCAACGGCGAGCGGAGGGTGGATCGTCCGGTGGTGTGGTGTCTTACGAACGCGAGGCTGTGTGAGTTGTAATGAGGATGTTCTTGTCGGCTAGCTCCATGCCCCGTGCATCGAACGGTCAAACAGGCATCACCCTCGTTTCCACCCGGTTCCCCGAGTGAGAGATCACGTTCCCTGTGCTGCCTACCTACCAAAAGGCATCCTCGTGTGCTGGCAGAGAGTGTTTCCGTCTGGGCTTCCACCACGTGGTGGAGGTCTCGGAGGACACCGAAGTCACGCACATGGTCCGCCCTATCCTCGCAAGCAAGCAAGCAACGGGCAGGGCGGCACACATGACGGGAAAGTTCTCTCAGATTCAGTGCATGCGACGAACCCCCGGGGCGACCCGTGCGGGTTCTAAATGTTCGGTTACCCACCATCGCAGGATGCCCTCCCAACCAGGCCCCGTTCGAGCCAGGCAAACCTCGATGGATGCTACCTGGTTGATCCTGCCAGTAGTCATATGCTTGTCTCAAAGATTAAGCCATGCATGCGTAAGTATGAACTAATTCAGACTGTGAAACTGCGAATGGCTCATTAAATCAGTTATAGTTTGTTTAATGGTATCTACTACTCGGATAAGCGTAGTAATTCTAGAGCAAATACGTGCAACAAACCGCGACTTCTTGAAGGGATGCATTTATTAGATAAAAGGTAAACGCAGACTCTGCTTGTTGCTTTGAATTTTCATGATAACTCTTCGGATCGCACGACCCTTGTGCCGGCAACACATCATTCAAATTTCTTCCCTATCAACTTTCGATTGTAGGATAGTGGTCTACCATGGTGGTGATGGGTGACGAAGAATTAGGGTTTGATTCCGGATAGGGAGCCTGAGAAACGGCTACGAAATTCATAAAAGGTAGCAGGCGCGCAAATTACCATTCCTGACACGGGGAGGTAGTGACAATAAATAACAATACCGGGCTCATTCTGTCTGGTAATTGGAATGAGTACAATCTAAATCCCCGAACGAGGATCCATTGGAAAGCAAGTCTGGTGCCAGTAGTCGCAGTAATTCCAGCTCCAATAGTGTATATTTAAGTTGTTGCAATTAAAAAGCTCGTAGTTGGACCTTGGGTTAGGTTGATCGGTCCGCCTTTGGTGTGCACCGGTCGGGTCGTCCCTTCTGCCTTAACTGGCCGGGTCGTGCCTCCGGTGCCGTTACTTTGAAGAAATTATAGTGCTCAAAGCAAGCCTACGCTCTGGATACATTAGCATGGAATAACACCACAGGATTCTAATCCTATTGTGTTGGCCTTCGGGATCGGAGTAATGATTAACAGGGACAGTCGGGGGCATTCGTATTTCATAGTTAGAGGTGAAATTTTTGGATTTATGAAAGATGAACAACTGCGAAAGCATTTGCCAAGGATGTTTTCATTAATCAAGAACGAAAGTTGGGGGCTCGAAGACGATCAAATACCGTCCTAGTCTCAACCATAAACGATGCCGACCAGGGATCAGCAAATGTTGCTTTTAGGACTCCGTTGGCACCTTATGAGAAATCAAAGTCTTTGGGTTCTGGGGTGAGTATGGTCGTAAGGCTGAAACTTAAAGGAATTGACGGAAGGGCACCACCAGGAGTGGAGCCTGCGGCTTAATTTGACTCAACACGAGGAAACTTACCAGGTCCAGACATAGTAAGGATTGACAGACTGAGAGCTCTTTCTTGATTCTATGGGTGGTGGTGCATGGTCGTTCTTAGTTGGTGGAACGATTTGTCTGGTTAATTTCGTTAACGAACTAGACCTCAGCCTGCTAAATAACTATGTAGAGGTAACCATCCACGACCAACTTCTTAGAGGGACAATGGCCGCTTAGGCCACGAAAGTTTGAGGCAATAACAGGTCTGTGATGCCCTTAGATGTTATGGGTCGCACACGTGCTACACTGATGTATTCAACGAGTCTATAGCCTTGGCCGACAAGCCCGGGTAATCTTTGAATTTCATCGTGATGGGGGATAGATCATTTCAATTGTTAGTCTTCAACGAGGAATTCCTAGTAAGCGCGAGTCATAAGCTCACATTGACTATGTCCCTGCCCTTTGCACACACCACCCATCGCTCCTACTGCTTGAATGGTCCGGTGAAGTGTTCGAATTGTGGCGACGTGGGCGGTCCGCTGCACGCGACTCTCGACAACGAATATCTTGGATCTTGCATCGATGAAGAACGTAGCGAAATGCGATACTTGGTGTGAATTGGAGAATCCCGTGAACCATCGAGTCTTTCAACGCAAGTTGCGCCCAAAGCCATTAGGCTGAGGGCACGCCTGCCTGGGTGTCACACATCGTCACCCCTTCCTCCACACTTAACTAGTTAAATGTGAGGAAGTGGGTGAAAGTTAACCTCACGCGAGCCAGTTCCTCGTGCTTGGTTGAAAAGCAAGTTCGGGGCGGAGTCCCCCACGATAACGGTGGATGACCCCACGCTCGAGACCAATCGTGCCTGTAGGACTCCAACGTAACGGACTTATCGACCCCACACGCGCCCTTTGTGCAAACCGAGTGCGCCATCTACGAGACCTTGGGTCAGGCGGGGCTACCTACTCAGTTTAAGCATATCAATAAGCGGAGGAAAAGAAACTAACAAGGATTCCCCTAGTAACGGCGAGCGAACTGGGAAAAGCCCAACACGAGAATCGGTTGCCTTCAGCGTTCGAATTGTAGTTTGGAGAAGCATCCTCAGTGGCGGATCGAGCTCTAGTCCCCTGCAAGGGGGCGTCAGAGAGGGTGAGAGCCCCGTTGTGCCCGGACCCTGTCGCACCACGAGGCCCTGTCGGCGAGTCGGGTTGTTTGGGAATGCAGCCCCAATCGGGCGATAAATTCTGTCCAAGGCTAAATACTGGCGAGAGACCGATAACTAATATGTACCGCGAGGGAAAGATGAAAAGGACTTTGAAAAGAGAGTCAAAGAGTGCTTGAAATTGTCGGGAGGGAAGCGGATGGGGGTCGGCGATGTGTCCTGGTCGGATGTGGAATGGTGTGAGCCGGTTCGCCGATCGACTCGGGACATTGACCGACGCAGATTGCAGCGGTGGCCCAAGCCCGGGCTCTTGATATGCTCGTGGAGACGTCATCGGTGTGATTGTGGACGGCAACGCGTGTCTCGGCACGTGCACGCTCTGGGCCTCGGCCTGTGGGCTCCCCATTCGGTTCGTCTTGAAACACGGACCAAAGAGTCTGATATGTGTGCGAGTCAACGGGTGATTAAACCCGTAAGGCGCAAGGAAGTTGATTGGTGGGATCCCCTTGTCGGTTGCACTGCCGACCGACCCTGATCTTCTGTGAAGGGTTCGAGTGAGATCATACCTATCGGGACTCGAAAGATGGTGAACTATGCCTAGGTGGGGCGATGCCATAGGAAACTCTGGTGGAGGCCCGCAACAATACTGAAGTGCAAATCGTTCGTCTGACTTGGGTATAGGGGCGAAAGACTAATAGAACCATCTAGTAGCTGGTTCCCTCTAGAGTTTCCCTCAGGATAGTTGGAGCCTGCGGGCGAGTTCTATCGGGTGAAGCCAATGATTAGAGGCAACGGGGGTGCAACGCCCTCGTCCTATTCTCAAACATTAAATAGGTAGGACGACATGACTGCTCTGTTGAGCCGTGCCAGGGAATCGAGAGCTCCAAGTGGGCCATTTTTGGTAAGCAGAACTAGCGATGCGGGATGAACCTGAAGCTGGGTTACGGTGCCCAACTGCGCGCTAACCTAGACCCCACAAAGGGTGTTGGTCGATTAAGACAGCAGAACGATGGTTATGGAAGTCGAAATCCACTAAGGAGTGTGTAATAACTCACCTGCCGAATCAACTAGCCCCGAAAATGGATGGTGCTAAAGCGCGCGACCTATACTCGGCCGTCGAGACAAGTACCAAGCTCCGATGAGTAAGAGGGCACGACGGTCGCAGTAAAACCTAGGGCGTGAGCCCGGGAGGAGCAGCCGTCGGTGTAGATCTTGGTCGTAGTAGCAAATATTTAAATGATAACTTTGAAGGCCGAAGAGGGGAAAGGCTCCATGTGAACGGTACTTGCACATGGGTTAGTCTATCCTAAGGGATGGGGGAAGCCCGTTTGATAGCGCTCTGAGCACGTACTCCGAAAGGGAATCGAGTTAAAATTCCTTAACCAGGACGTGGCAGCAGACGACAATGTTAGGAAGTCCGGAGACGTCGGCGAGGGCCCCAAAAGAGTTATCTTTTCTATTTAACAGCCTGCCCAC